>NC_053204.1:5781206-6085086 GCF_905163445.1 Pararge aegeria | reverse complement strand
CGACCCTGCTTTCTGAGTCCAAGGTCGTGGGTTCGATTCCCACAACTGGAAAATGTTTGTGTGATGAACATGAATGTTTTTCAGTGTCTGGGTGTTTATCTGTATATTATAAGTATTTATGTGTATTATATTCATTAAAAAATATTCATCAGCTATCTCAGTACTCATAACACAAGCTACGCTTACTTTGGGGCTAGATGGCGACGTGTGTATTGTCGTAGTATATTTATTTATTTATTTTATTTATGGAGGCAGTAGAACTATTACGATAGTCTCAAATAACTTCGAGAAGTTGGAACACAGAAGAACACAGCGTAAGTAGATCCTCCAGTAGGCAGATAAACGATATCAAACGTATCAGTCACTGGTGAATCCGAATATAAAACCAGGGATTTTGGAAAACCCTAAAAACACTTATGTCCAGTATCGGGTTTCTATTGGTTGTTGTAATGTTATTAAGTGAGTTTCTTTTAGGCTTCTTCTTGGTAGAAATTGTGTTTTAATGGATTAAAAGACAATTTCTAGAGTAGTTGGGATTTAATAATTCTGGCTTTTCCCCGGTCTAGCCTGGTGGGAGGTTTTGGCCGTGGCTTGTTGTTGTGTCTACCCTACCGCTAAGCGATTTAGTGTTCCGGTACGATGTCGGGTAGAAACCTATTAGGGGTATGACTACCACACTCCCTAACAGGTTAGCCCGCTACCATCTTAGAATGCATCATCACTTAGTACTAAGTGAGATTGCCGTCAAGGACTAATCTGTAGAGGAATAAAAAAAACAATAAAGCGTCACTACAACCACACTTGACATGTCAAAAATGCTTATAGAGGAGACCTACTTAAAAAAATAAAAATAGATTTTTTAATACAAAATTTATTTCTGACCTCCCTAGATGTACGCTCACGTTTACAAAGCAAAGAATATTCCAACAGACCTACCTCTGTTGGTAATTGGGTACATTATTGTTGTTGCAAAAGGTGTATCGAAAATTTATTGACATAACGAGGTCGCTAGTCGAGTACAGATGTATGAATAAAGTTTTATTTACTTATCCATATAATATCAAGGGTACATGGTACCCTAGTATCCCTACTACATAGCATTTGTAAACTTATTTATATGCTTTGTTAAAGTCTTCTTAAAGTACGTAGTGAATAAATATATTATAGTATCTTCCGGTAATCGTTAAAATAATATATAAAAGAAAAAATTAAAAGAACCGCTGAATTTCAATTTTTATTTTAGGCAGATTTAAAAAAAGGATACAGTTCGCCATTTTGTGGTGTCGGCCATCTTGGATTTTAAATTTGTCATCATATCATAGTCAAGGCCTTTTGTTGGATACCCATATAGAGGGAGGGAAAATATATGTCATACGCCAATTTGAGGTGACCTTGGACTGATTTTCATCAAACATAGTAAAGAAACCTCCCGATTTATACATGTTTAAAATTAAAAAAAAATCGGTTTATTCGTTCGGGAGCCACAGAACCTCAGTCGCACGCACGCAAGTACGTACGCACGCACGCACAGACGCACGTCTTCGTTTTGCGTCGGGGGTTAAAAAGAGCAGTTGCCAGCGTTTGTTAAGGTTTTTAAAAAATACCGTGGGAACCGTTGTTTTCCAGGGACAAAAGGTATCCCAAGTTGATTCGTCCGTCTTTCGAACTAACTCTATGCTAAAAATTAAGTTGAATGGTATGCAACCAATCAACTTTATTGACCCCTATAGACAGTGCGAGCGATGCGATGCGGTGACGATATCAATCAAAGTACCGGTCTTTCACACCAGCCAATAATTATGGAATATGTGTCTAATTTAACGAGCTGTTTCAAAACCGCCTTATTTACCGATATGTTTTCAGTTTTTGTCACTATTGTATAGAGTTAAAAACGTTTAGAATATTATCTAGACTGTAGATCGAATAGAATAAAACAGCGCGTTTAAAATACTGTAGAAAAGTTATTTTTTCACTACAAGTTAGCCCTTGACTGCTAAGTTTGTAAGTAAGTGGTAAGTAATGATGCAGACTAAGATATTACCGGGCTAACCTGTTAGGCAGTATGGCAGTCGTACCTTTTATCGGTTTCTACACGACATCGCACCGGAATACTAAATCTCTTAGCGGCACGTCTTTGTCGGTAGGGTGGTAACTAGCCCCACCCACCAGACCAGACCAGAGAAAATTCAGGAATTACCCACCTTGCCTCTGCCAGGAATCGACCCTGAAACCTACTTAAATTCACAGCGCTGACCGTTGCGCCAGGGAGGTCGTCAAAAGTTCTTGTGTATATTGCACAATATTTCACAAAAACAGCAGAGTCAATAATTAACATATTCGTCCCATATCCAGTTTCTATATCATATTATTATGCGATATTCTATTCTGTTCTATTAAAAACTTAAAACAAAAATTTTGACAAAACAACCGACTTTGTAATATGACTGCAAAGCAAGGAATAAATATTTTCTACAACATTTTCAAGGATGTGAAATGTAAAAATTACTAAATATAGATATGCTTTGCACACGATTCCCTTTTATAAAGTACCTAGTAAATTTCTACATTTTACTTGGCACATGAGAGTATGACATACCAAACAAAGCCAAATATGCTTTATTCAGGCGTAAAAAGAAACCCAGTCACTAAATCTCCATAAATAATCTGTTAAAAAAAATCACGTGATTATATTGCTCCGTTGCTGCGTGATCGAAGGACAACCCAACAAACACACTTGCATTTATAATATTAACAGTAATAATATTGTTTTTGAGTCGCACGGGTTTAATGTCTGCGAGTCAATGCACTTTACGACATTAGCATAAACAACATTTGCCAGAATGTAATAGGAATTCCTGTTTCGGCCTTAAAAATCTGTCACAGCTTCAAACTTGATTATTAACAAACCAACGAGGCGTTTTACTAAAATTGACTCATTGACTTCATTGTAAAGTCTTCTGAGGATGCTCGGGTTTCGGAGCGAAATGTGCGTAGAGGGTACATTGCCGAGGGTCTGTTTGGTGTGGAGTATACGGATTGAAGTAATTATAAATTACACCATACAGATTCTCCTGCTGTTCGCGGAGTATAACAAATTAAGCTTAATTTTCATAATATATCACCTTTTTTCTCTTTTACTTACATCATCATCATATCAATCCATTATCGGCCCACTACAGGGCACGGGTCTCCTCCCACAACGAGAAGGGGTCAAGGCCACCACGCTAGCCTAGTGCGGATTGGTGGACTCCACATACCTTTGTGAAAATTATGTAGAACTCTCAGGCATGCTGGTTTCCTCACGTTTCCCTTCACCGTTAAAGCAAGTGATATTTTAATTACTTAAAACGCACATAACTTAGAAAAGTTAGCGGTGCTGGGATTCGAACCCGGCCCCGACTATCACCATTTCACTTACATACTTATTGATAAGTTAGTCATTCACTATATCTAGAACTCCTAATTTGTAACTTCACCATAGAAATACTGTTATATATATATAATGTGTGCATGCGTTCTGTGTAGATTTTAAGAATTGATTGTAAACCTTTTATCACTTTTAAGTGAACAGTATGTTCTTTTCGAGAAATAACTTATATCTTTCAACCGAAAAAACGTCAATAACTAAGGGTGCGTTACACTTGAACTATACCCGTGATTCCGAGTGCTGAATATCAAATAGCTGACTCAGCGGCGGCAGTGTGAAACTGCTTAATTGCGCGGCGTCCAATTATACATTGCTCGCATGGAAACATTTTAATAACTGTTAATTTACAATTCCTGTATGACACTACGGAGTGGTAATTGAAAGAGATATGTGTGTTTGACGACCTCTGGCGCAGCGGTGTGCTGTGGTTTTACGTGGGATGTCCAGGGTACAAAGCCCGGCAGAGGCATCTTCTAATTTTTAATTTTTTAATATTCGTATTTATAAATAACTAGTTGCTAAGTTTTCTTACTCTCCGTCCTTTCAAATAACTCTATACGAAGAATCAAGTTAATGGTTGCTTAATTAGAGGGTGAAGGAAGGACAAACAAACATACAAACAGAAACACATTCGCATTTATAATCATCATCATCATCATTACATCAACCCATTACAGGCCCACTACAGAGCACGGGTCTCCTCCGACAATGACAGATAAGGCCGTAGTCCACCACGCTGGCCCACTGCGGATTGGTGGACTCCTCACACATTTGAGAATATTATGTAGAACTTTGCAGTATGCAGGTTTTCTTACGATGTTTTCCTTCACCTTTGAAGCAAGTGATATTTTAATTACTTAAAACGCACAAAACTCCCGAAAGTGAAGTCGAGCTCCTACCCAATGCGCTCTCACCGCATCGCATTTATAATATTAGTAAGTAAATAAGAATTTATGCTATAATTTGTATATGTGTTTTACCTACATATCAAATGAATGCACTTTTTAAATGCAGATTTCAATTTTTTTCTTCTATCTGCGTGGTGGTGCTAGTTTTGGTGAGGATGGTGAGTTCGCAATAAAATATATAATTATATATTAATCTTCTTGAACGAAATCTACAGAAAAATGAAGATATTATTTAATTTATCTGGATTTTTTTCTAAAGAGTAGCTAAGTATAAAAATAATTTAAAAAAAAAAGCAATAGGAAACAGCACAGCAGGTACTTACCCTAAATGTAACCGTTTAGTTATTTTTATCAAAAAGTGGTTGTTTTTACGTCATTTATATCTAAACCTTAATATTATGAAAAAAAAAATATATCGAAACGCATATTGAAAACCAAATCAATGTCAGTCGCGTGGTTTAGAAGTTAGCGGATAAACAGAAAGACGGAATGTGACATATTAATTTTTTTTTACTTGCAACTTTGTTGCACAATAAAAAATATAATGTACAAAACTGAATGCTAAGCTTTCTCGGCCAGTCAACCTTGGTTCATTCCAAGCACATTTCTAATAGTCGCGAAAATGAATTAAAATAAAGCATGAGAAATTTATATATTACAATATAATATTAATCGGTAATAGTAATATATAATACAAAAAATTGTTAATTACATAACCCCATACCTGGTAAGAAAAATTAAAAGAAATTAGTCGCCCTACTTATTCAATGAAAATATAATACTTTCAATTTAAAATTTAACAGGTGTTTTTTCTAAACATCTATTACTTACACCACCACTGTAACAAATTGCAGTGTTAACGGTCAAAAATTAGAAGTGGTGGGCAAAAATAAGGAATTTTCCCACTACATTGCTTAAGATGCTGAGTATAATAAATTAAATATACACTACGACTGTAAACACATCGCCATATATCACCAAAGTAAGCATAGCTTGTGATATGGGTACTAAGATTGCTCATGAGTATTTTTGAGGTGACAAAGTCTTATAATTCGATGGAGCCTCTCCTACTTGAGTGAGCGATGCGTCCGCGTGGACAGCTTCTATACAATAATACATTTACATGTTTTCGGCAAGGATGAAGTGCAGTGAAAAGTAAATATGGTGTTAATTGTTTATAGCAACGATAATATCTATCAAACAAATAAAATTAAAATTTTCTTTTGAAAAATGCAACCATTCCATCAGTATTTTCTTACGACGTTGTCACGTGCAAATATCGTCAGGAAGCCGACTTTACAGACAACCAATTTTTTATGAATATAATATACATAAATAATTATAATATACAGATAAACACCCAGACACTGAAAAACATTCATGTTACTAACACGAACATTCTCCAGTTGTGGGAATCTAACCCACGGCTTGGACTCAGAAAGCGGGGTAGCTGCCCACTGCGCTATTTGGCTGTCCAAATATCAGTATTCTTAAATACATGAAATTCTTCGCAATGATAAAAAGTTATTGTCTTCTTGACCATGCTTCTGACAAAATTTTTATCCAAACGATTTCTTTTATCCATGCGAAGCCTTCGCAAATAAAAAAGTTCGTTAGTCAATGATAAAAGATGTCGAATCTGAATCTGATATCGATAATAGATCGGTTAGTGAAAATCAGTCGTAATTAACTACAAAACATCCGAAAATTGTCGAAAAGCATCCGGTGCCGAGGCGTTTATGTGTAAAGTAGATTACTTTACATATGTACTATAAAAAAAATATTACATGCGATGTCGAATCCGCATCTGATACCGATAATGAATCGAATCGGTTAGTGTAAATCCGTAAATCAATCGTAAACCGGTGCGAATTAGCTACAAACATCCGAAATTTGCCGATAAGCATCCGTTACAAATAAATTGCCCATGCGTTTAAGTGTGAACTAGATTACTTTACTTCATTTCCAAAAAAAAAAAAATTACATGCGCTGCGAATCGCAATCTGATGCCGATAATGAATCGAATCGGTTAGTGTAAATCGATCGTAAACCGGTTCGAATTAGCTACAAAACATCCGAAATTCGCCGATAAGCATCCGTTACAAATAAATTGCCCATGCGTTTAAGTGTGAACTAGATTACTTACTTCATTTCCAAAAAAAAAAAAAATTACATGCGCTGCGAATCGCAATCTGATGCCGATAATGAATCGAATCGGTTTGTGTAAATCGATCGTAAACCGGTTCGAATTAGCTACAAAACATCCTAAATTTTCCGATAAGCATCCGTTACAAATAAATTGCCCATGCGTTTAAGTGTGAACTAGATTACTTTACTTCATTTCCAAAAAAAAAAAAAATTACATGCGCTGCGAATCGCAATCTGATGCCGATAATGAATCGAATCGGTTAGTGTAAATCGATCGTAAACCGGTTCGAATTAGCTACAAAACATCCGAAATTCGCCGATAAGCATCCGTTACAATTAATCGGCCGAGGTGCCAGAGTGTAAACTTTGTTAATAGATTTGTATATTGTGCCCAATGGGGCGACGCGATTTTATGAAGCTTCACGGTTTGGTGATTCTGTTCTCAAAATATTTATAAGAGGACGTAATTTTCTATGGTTACAACTCGTCGACTTTCTAATCAATCATAATAATATAACGGACCTACCATTATTAACCTACCGAATATTCCTACAGATGCAATATATTCCTAAGTTTTTACAAATCTTACCAATAATAATATTTTATTGTAACTACTATCTCACAATTATTCTATCTATATATAACAATGTTATGTAGGTTTGTGTACGCTTCATATACTAAAAAATTTCTGCACCGATCGAGCTGAAATTTTAGCATGATATATAATACGCATCAAGGATTGTTTTTATCTGTTTTTCTCAACCATTCAATCACAATTTTTTTTTATTTTTATAAAAGTGTATACGTTCATTCACTCAATATACCTAAATGCGAAAGTGTGTTTGATTTTTTCTCTGTCCTTTCTTTACGCACTAACCAAGCTTGCAATCAAATTGATTGGTGGTATAGAATAAGTGGAAAGGACAGAAAGTAACATAGGCTACTATTTATCCCAGGAAAACAGACGGTTTTCACGGGATTTGTAATTAAAAACGTAATTAACGCGAACGTAGAACCGCACCGCCACTAAAAATTCGCAAGTTTAAGTGGTACTTATAAGTGATACTTATACGTTCTATTAAAAATTTATGATAAATAATATGGCGATTACGTTTATAATACTAAACCAAGCAGCATCAAATAATGTTTGAGAATAACAAAGCGAGTGAATATAAATATCAAGTGTGCGAATGACGGTATTTTGTATATACACTCATGTTATCTTATACTACCCCATATTTTATACTTAGTATGTAGTCACGTAACCAGCGTGTTATAGAATATATATTGATCTTCTTAGGAAGTAGGAAGGTAATCAAACCCTGGAGTGTTTGTTGCAGCGCACCAATACACTGGAGAGGTCATATGTACGGATATACTAAAGAGTAAAAGATTCCAGTCAACAGGTAAGATTATAAACATAAGAAAACCTATTTACTGTCGGTTATACAGGTTTCCTCGTGATAATTTCCTTCACTGCTTAAGCAAGTGATATTTAATAAACCCGAAATGTTAGAGGCGCTTACATTATGAAAATTAAGCTTAATTTGCTATACTCCACGAAAAGCGGTAAAATCTGTGTGGTCTAATTTATAATTTCTTCAATCCTTATACTCCAAACCAAGCAGATCTTCGGCAATGTACCCTCTATGCACGTTTCACTCCGAAACCGGAACATCCTCAGAGGATGTTGACTTAACAATGAATAAGTTTTAAAATTCTTAATTTTCATAATATATGATCTATTTTGTGAAAGAGAAAGTGTGTGGGTATGTTCCGTGATAGGCTCCGAAACGGCTGGACCGATTTAAATGAAACTTTCAGGGAATCTTCGGATTGACCTGGCGAGTAAGTTTGGTGACGAACGGAGCACTCCTATTTTTGAACTGTCAAATACAGCTTTTATTCACTATGATGAATATTCTATTGTTGGGTGTACATGGGTGTAGATAATGATCTTTACCCGCTCGAGAAGAGAATAGAAGAGAATGAATACGGAGAGAAATAAATGATTTAATTTATGAGACTTAAATTAAAAATGTAATTATGTAAGTTTATTGTTTAAATAAAATAAAGCAAAATCTAGCCCGGCGAAGCGGGCTGGGTACACTAGTAGTGGTTATGAAAATTAAGAATTGTAACATTTATTTCCGCAAAGTACCGCCTGCTTCTATTCAATATTTAGAGGCGCTTGCCGGGGGCCGGAATGTCTTAGCCACTAGGCTATCACTACGTTTATTAATAAGGTACTAAAGATTTTTATAGCTCGTATTGGAGCACCTTATATGAATCCGATAAATAGATAGATAAATCCTCAATGAAGTGTTCTCAAAATTAGAGTGTTCTAGAGTGTTATAGAGTGAATAGCAAGTCAGAATACAGTTGTCACCACTGGATAGCTACTTGGCGGCAGAAATAAACATGGCGGTACTATACGAAAGAGTTCTGTCACTAATAACTCTATTGCTATTTGCTACTCGTGCAAGACTTCGCGAGGAACGCTCCAGATTTCATGCGTTCTCTGAGATTGTACACACACACATACAATCTTTCAAAATTCAAGTAGGCTTGCACTTTTGAAACGCCAAGTCTGTTTGTTTGTAGTGTACCGCCGAGAGAAGAAGCCGGCAAGAAATTCGCTCGCGAAATCCTTAACGACAGATTGCAAAACGATAGATAGACCCGCATATCGACCTTAAGCAATCCATAGCTATCGGGCACCTGTCACAAATTGCTCTCGCGATGAAATGTGTCGGTGTCTTTACCTACGGTTGTTTCCCACGGGGCGGGCAAATCGATTACCCGTTTAACTGTTGTCTCACTCGCTTCACGCTTAGCAGATCTCATTGTTAATTGTTGCTGAAGAATTTACTTACCTAAATGTTGTTAATCCTTTTATGGAGCTCGTGCTAAATCGTGGGACTTTATAGCAGGTGCAAGACAGCTTTTAGCTGGTTATGGCCGCTCGCTATAATATTATAAACAGGAAAGATTTTTTTTGTTTGTTCATTTATTTGAAACCAATAGGCTCCGAAAATATTGGGCCGATTTTAACCATTTCTTCGCCAAAAGAAAGCTAAACTATCACGAAGTAATATACGCTATAATTTGCTTTAAAAAAAAAGGAAATTCTTAAGAAAATAATGTGATATAATCTAACCCAAAGTAACAAAAATTTAGCTTATAAAATTCATTACTTGGGGTGCGCTGAGAAAACTATTGATGATTCGTAAAAATATGTAGGTCATGTTTAAAGTACTCATTGTCACCTATAAAAAATGGCCACATGGGAGTATATCTATCATCATCACCATCATCTTACCAACCCGTTACCGGTCCACTGCAGGGGACGGGTCTCATCCCACAGTGAGAAGGGGTTAAGGTCCACCACGCTGGCCCAGTGCGGATTGGTGGACTTCACACACCTTTGAGAACATTATCGAGAACTCTCAGGTATGCAGGTTTCCTCACGGTGTTTTCCTTCACCGTTGAAGTAAGTGATATGTTAATTGCTTAAAACGCACATAACTCAGAAAAGTTAGAGGTGCGTGCCGGAATTCGAACTCGGCCCCGCGAAAGTGATGCCCAAGTCCTACCCAATGGGCTATCACCGTTTCTAATGCATGTAAATATAATAAATTATATACTAACATAAAAAAAATGCCAAGGTACTCATAACAGGAATGTACCATATATAAATACATAAAACGGCGGACTGAGGGTAATATGAAGAAAAGTGTTTATATTCCAGGGAAAGATGCCACTGAAACTATTTGAGAAGATGCTTCTTGACATTTCTTAAAGCATTAAACGACAAAATATAAATATAACTCAGAAAACGTATGATTATTTTGACCACGTAATAATTTGGTTTAATACGTTAGAAGTAGGTATATGTAGATCAATTCAAGCTACCGTCGTTACAACGTTTTTTATAACCGATCATAAATTAAATCTACGGGAATAAAGCCTCTTTTACTTAGCTAAGCGAATCCGGTTTGCTTGCACCTGCCCTTGCGTCCCAAGACGACTTGTGAGGCTGTGTAGGTTAGATCTGTATTCGATTTTATCTAAACATGTTATAAAATATGGAGACTGGCCACATGGCTAATATATCTATGTAGGAGAATGGGACTTTTGGGTCCACTTTTTTTAATATTAAGAACTGACGGACGGAAGCAGATGGTTCACCTACCATGCACACTACGTGATAGTTATAGTATATTTATATATATATATAGTTATGTATACGTTATACCCATTATCTCGTCTATCGATATAGCAAAAGCATGAGTAACGGGTAGAGATAAATAACTCGTGCCGCGCATGCTAGCCCTACTCATTGTTAATGGAAACCCTGCGCTTATAAACCGAGTTCTGCTTCGCAAATGCCAGGACCTTCAAAGTTTTGCCCTGTCTCCCAACAAGAGGCGTAGGTTTAAAGTCTGTAATCAAACTGGCTAACGTGGCCTTCGTGAAATAATGAGGAAAGACGGTATTCACAAGTAAAACTACCGATGTCATTAATCCAAATTAGCAAACTAAATGCAAAGCAGAATGTAACTAAGTCGAAAATCCAGATAGATTAAGCTATATTGACATAGCTAAACATCTTCGTGAACAGTAAACACGGTCGATTTCATTTGATCCAAATTGGATTGCTTTCAGGCAATTATTTCTCGCAGCGTATAAAAAATATAGGTCAAGTGCGAGACTGGAGTATGCGCTAGGTGTTCTCCGTTATTTAGGGCTCACGGTATTCGAATCCCAACTAATATTATAAATACGAAAGTTTTTTTTTCGTTTTTTTTGTTTGTCCTTCGTTTTCCCCGTAACTACTATTTGGTACTTACTTCTATTAAAAATTAAAATTTACAGGCTTACCTAGTTCCTATCGTTCTACAATGTAGCAGTATGTTTTTCCCACAGCTGGTTTTATTCTTCTTATTAACACCTAAGGTAATCGTTGCAGATAGGCACCGAGGACAAACCTCTGTGGTGTTTTCGGTGCTTTTATACTAACCATTTTAATGTAATTGTTTTATTTGATAAATTAAAAAAAAAAAAACTAAACAAAGTCAAAGTCATGACGGCCTATTGGCGCAGTTTGCAGCGACCCTGCTTTCTGAGCCCAAGGCCATGGGTTCGTTTGCCACTACTGGAAAATGTTTGTGTGATGAGCATGAATGTTTTTCAGTGCTGGGTGTTTATATGTATATTCTAAGTATTTATGTATGTTATTCATAAAAAATATTCATCAGTCAACTTAGTACCCATTACACAAGAAACGCTTACTTTAGGGCTAGATGGCGATGTGTATTGTCGATATATATTTATTTATTATTTAAAGTCAAAGTCAAAAATATCTTTATTCAAGTAGGCGAGATAGGTGGCACTTTTGATGCGTACATTACATTAGAATTACACGGTAGTGAGACGATGGCGATAACCATATTCGAAACAATAAATCAACGTGAATTTTGGCATACAGTTACTTGACAGGACGGAGAGTAACAAGTGCTACTTTTTATCCCAAGAAAACAGGCGTTTTCCACGTTATTTGTAAAAAAACTTTGTAACTTTGCTGAGTTTCTTGCCGGCTCTTCTCAGTCGAATCTGCCTTCCGAACCGGTGGAAGAGTCACTCCAAACAGACTGACTTGACGTTTCAAAGGTGCTTATAAATTAGGCCTACTTAAAATAAATGAATTTTGAATTTTTTGAATTAGGCTGGTGACTTTTTTGCGCGTAGTTATTTTCCCCGGATAAAAGTATATGCCTAAGGTTATCGACCTCTATTTATCTATCTGATAGAAATGACCGCCTCGTTGGTTATAAGGTTAGCACATGAAGAGTTTTTGGTTTTGTTTCCCGGTTCAGGAGTTTTCTTATCAGGTCCATTGTACCATGTAGTGATAATGTTAAATCTTTAAAATAATTACTGTCCTTGCCGTCTTACATAAACTCAAAATGGCTCTTGTCGTTTTTGTTTTTTCAATCAAGCTGTCTTTGTTAAGGAAAAACATACAGATAATGTGTACGAGACTAATAATGAATCATTAGAAACCACTCCACTTTAGTAATGAGCAGGTGTTGAGGCCGTAGTCCACCAAGCTCGCCCAGTGCGGACTGGCAGACTTCACACACCTTGGAAAACATTATGGAGGACTCTGAGGTATGCGGGTTTCCTCACGATGCTTTCCTTCACCGTTAAAGCAAGTAATTTAATTGCTTAATACGCACATAGCTTAAAAAAGTTATAGGGTTATCACCGTTTCTCCTAGCTATAGAAAGACAGAAATAAAAATTTACCAACGCGTTAATTTTACTTTTTGCGTAGAGATCTCTAACGAAACGATGTAGGTCTTAAGAAAAGGCGCACATCTAAGGTTGCTCTGTGCTTCTTTACGACTAATAAGATTTTAGTGGAGCGTAAATGGCTTCTTATGGGTATTGAGTTTTTTTTTTAATAGGTTGTTTTATTTTGTTTTTGTTATGGGCCGGTTCTATAATGGTTCACACACGGTTTTCACGGATGTTACTTTTAAGTTGGCCCGTGACTATTTTTATTTTACTATACTAATAATTGTAGTATATATAATAAATGTAGCCATGCTTATTTCTTCTTCTGTTTTTTATGTTTATAGTAGAGCGCTTGACTGCCATCACACCTGATGGTAAGTTATGATGCTAAGGTGTCGGGCTTGCCTAGAAGATTCCTATTCACTCTTGATTTGAAGGTACTCATATTGTAGGTACTGGGGAAAATGGAAGCTGGAGGGCATTCCAGATCCTTGCGGTGCGAATCAGAAACGAAGATGCAAAGCGCTTCGTACGCGTCCGCGGTATATCAACCACGTAGGATGCAGATCCATACGGTGCCTCGCGGTTCGATGGTAAAAAGGTGAGGGGGGAACTAGATAAAACAGTTTTTGAGCATACTCTCCGAAATATATTTTATAGAATATCGAAAGGCAAACCTTGCGACGATGCTAAAAACTAAAAATTTCCGTCTGAAGGGCGTAGTGGCTTGTGTTATTAGAAGCATATGAGGCTTAACACCTACCGTTCCGTTTATGTTTTTATCCTTCAAAAAATATCGCTTCTTTATTCGCTTACAATTTAAATGATACAGTTACAAGTGTTGTAACTAAGTCTATTGACAACTTTACAAATTGTAGTGTAGCGGTCTCCACATTACAGAACTAGATGGCGCTACAAAAATCCTGCATCGCGCTAGCGAAGTGCTCACGAAGAATGCCTATATATATACAACTTCCAAAAATGAAAGTTTGGACCTCGGTCCCCGAGCACGATCACCCGCTCGAGCGTATCACCATATCTCCCGTACAGTACTTTACATAAAAATTCATCTACTTTGGGGCTAGATGGCGATTTGTTAATGGTCGTAGTATATTTTTTTTATATAAATACTTATAATATACACATACACTAAAGATATACATGTTCCTCACACAAGCTTTTCCAGTTAATCGAACTCACGGCCTTGCACTCAGAAAGCCGTGTCGCTGCGCCAATCGGCCGTCAGGACTAAAGACATGTCGACTCGGGCGACGCGACTTTAAAGATAGCTATACTGCAGTTTTAATGAATTTCTTAATTTTCTTGCATCTTTTTTACTCCTGGTAGCACGGTATTGTTGTGTAAAAACAAAATGGAACCTGCCGGTCTTTGTAATACAATTTGCATAGATACGTAAGCCTGGTTTGAAGAAAAACATTATGAATAAAACATACGGGCGCGTAAATTGACAGTAATGATTGTGAGGTCGCTTTTATGACAACATTAAATATTTACTCACTTGTGTTTCACTGGATCTGTTACCCAGCGAGGATTTTGGTCTTTAACTGTAGAAGCTTTCAGCCGCGATTTTTCTTTGCCACTTTTCATCTGTTAACTTATCTAAGGGTTTGCAAGTTCTTGCATAGTCAATCCATTGATACGACGATGCTTAGATGACCTCCCGCACAGTTTTGAGCGCTCTATCTTTAAATTCAATATTCAAAATTCATTTATTTCAAGTAGGCCTAAAATAAGCACTTTTGAAACGTCTAGTCTGTCTGTTTGTAGTGACTCTACCGCCGGTTCGGAAGGCAGATTCTACCGAGAAGAAGCCGGCAAGAAACTCAGCAGTTGCTCTTTTCCAACATCAACAATTTACATTTTACATTTTAACGTTCATTTTTCTATCTCGTGAGAGATGAAAGCGGAGCCGGATGCTTCCAAGCAACCTTGTCATTAAGAGTCGAGGTCCCAGATATGATCTCCGATGGGGGCAACTAATAAATTTATAATTCCTGAAATTTCGGCTTCGGTCGTGGCGAGTTACCACCCTACTTTACAACATTGGCATGGATTTACTGTTTCTTTAACGAATTGCTTAATTTTACTTTGCTCTTTGTTCTCCCTGTTACTTAGCACATGTTTTACATTGTTGTGTAAAAACAAAATGAAACCTGCCGGTCTTTGTAATACAATTTGCATAGATACGTAAGCCTGGTAAGAAAAACATTATGAATAAAACATACGGGCGTGTAAATTGACAGTGATGTTTTAAGTTTACTTTTATGGGGCAACAGGGGCAACATAATGTCATTGTATATTATGAAAATTAAGCCTAATTTGCTATACTCCGCGAAAAGCAGGAGAATCTGTATGGTGTTATTTATAACTTCTTCAATCCTTATACTCCACACCAAACAGATCTTCGGCCGAAACCGGAGCATGCTCAGGAGATGTTGACTTTACAATTATTCATTGTTAAGTCAACAATTATTCATTGTTAAATTGTTGCTCCGGTTATAGTAATAGTAAGTAAAAAGAAGTTAATAAAAAAATATACTACGACTATAGACACATCGCCATCTAACCCCAAAGCAAGCGTACCTTTGGGTACTAAGGTAACTGCTTAATATTTTTTTATAATGGATTTGTATAATTTGGCTCGACCTCGTGATCAGTATTTGAACATGCTCACCTCTAGTAACGAGGCGGTTTAGTGTGTATGTATATATGTAACATAATACTCGTTGAACTATTCCAGTGCAGCATTGAAGAAGCGGGAAACGGTGATGGCCTAGTAGTTAGGGCTTCAGTCTCCTTTTCAGGGTGAGGGGGAGTTCGATGTTCGATGTGTAAAAACAAAACTAATACAGCGAGGTTATTTTACATTTGATGAATAACTTAATGACGAGGTAGCTTGGTTGGTTGGAAGCAGCCAGCTTTGCTCTCATCTCCCGCTGATAGAGAAATGATTGTTAATGTTGATGTCGGAAAAGAGCAACTACTAAGTTTCTTGCCGGCTCTTGGTGCCGGTGGTAGAGTCACTACAAACAGACATACTTGGGTTTCAAAAGTGCTTATAAAGAAGCCTACTTACTTTTCGTAGTTACGTGCGTTTTTAATTTAAGGCATTTAATATATCACTTGTTTAACAGTGAAGGAATATATCGTGAGGAAACCTGCATGCCTGAGACTTCCCCATAACTTTCTCAACGGTTGTTAGGTCAAATTCGCACTTGGCCAGCCTGGTAAACTAGGGCCTTTTCCCTGGGAGGAGAACCGTGCCCTATAGTGGGTCGATAATGAGTGGATATTGATTAAATGCCTGGACACTTCTACACACTATTTCCTTATCACTTTTTCCATGGGAGAGGTGGCCTTTGCCCAATAGTGGGCTTTTTTTAAATGGCTTAGAAGATGCCTATTCACTCTTGATTGGAAGGAACCCAGATTATAGGTATCGGGGAAGACGGAAGATGGGAGGGCATTCCAGGCCTTTGCGGTGCGTATCAGAAAGGAAGAAGCAAAACGCTTCGTACGTGTTGATGGTATTTCAACAACGTAACGGTGTAGATACTTTCCGTGCCTCATAGTTTGATGCTGAGATGGTTAAACCAAATCGAATAGCTCCTGAGTACACTCTCCGAAAGGAGAGGATGCGTATAGGTAAAGAATGATGAGGATATAATAATACCTCTAATTAAGTATATTAAAACTTCTCAACGACATGAATATTCCACGTAATACAAATTACGTCACTGTTACGACTGCATTTTTGACATCTCATTAAAGTTATTGTTTGAGCCTAATTTAAGCGCATACATTTAAATACATTTAATGGAATATACATACATCATCTAGGAACAATTAAACTTAATATAGATGATCCGTGATTAGTATTCGTCTATTTTAAAATGCAAATTGAGTATTATGCTTCATTAATTTAATAAGGTTACTATTGTCAGTTATAATTATCTATTGATATAATATGCAGAGTTTAAGATACGTCATGTGAAAGTTGAATGACGTCTGTAGTAGCTCTTCACACATGTAACTGCTTTCTGAGTCCATGGCTGTGGGTTCGATTCCCACAGCTGGAAAATGTTTGCGAAGAACATGAATGAAAAAATAAATATTAATATTAATATACTACGTACGACACATCGCTATCTAGCAAAGTAAGCGTAGCTTGTCGGTACTGAGATAGATGTTGAATATTTTTATCAAAATAATACACATAAATACTTATAATAAACATATAAACACCCAGACACTGAGAAACATTCACGTTCATCACACAATCATTTTCCAGTGATCGCTACCCACTGCGCCAGTCGGCCGTCAATGCTTGGTTGGAATGGAATGGAATGGTTTTCAGTAACTGGGTATTTGTCTGTATATTATAAGTACGTATACTATTAAGTAGGTTAGCCCCTAATTTTGATCCCATGGTGATGATGCAGGGCTAACCTGTGTTTGACGGCCGACTGGCGCAGTGGGCAGCGACCCTGTTTTCTTAGTCCAAAGCCGTGGGTTCGATTCGAAAGTATTTGTGTGATGAACATGAAAGTTTTACAGGGGCTCGGCGTTTATCTGTATATTATAAGTATTTATATATGTTATTTATAATTATTCATCAGTCATCTAGTTGGTAAAACAAGCGTAACACTCGTATGGAAAGTATTTGTGTGATGATCATGAAAGTTTTACAGGGGCTGGGCGTTTATCTGTATATTATAAGTATTTATATATGTTATTTATAATTATTCATCAGTCATCTAGTTCGTAAAACAAGCGTAACACTCGTAACTAAACTTACTTTGGTGCTTAATGGCGATGGGTGCATTGTCGCAGTATATTTATTATTTATTTATTTATTAATTTATAAAGCTTTTTTAATAATTGTTACTAAAATTAAATTCAAAACTAATTTATTTAAGGTTTACTTTATACGCATTTTTGAAATTTCAAGTCTGGTTATTTGTTATCCATGGTTTGGAAAGCTGACTACTTAAAAGAAGCTGGCAAGAATTCAGCAGTTACTCTGTTTTAGAAGGATAATTGTGGTTTTATAAGAGCCTTAGTTTTTGATCTTACAAGTTAGTTAATTGCAATACCATCCGATGGTAAGTGATGATGCTGTTAGATTGTGAAGGGATAACCTGTTGTATATCAGTTAAATATAAGCTATACTCCTAATAGGTTTCAAGGCGATATCGTACCTTATCACTAAATCGATTAGTGGCAATAATTTCTTAAATTACCCCAGCTGGGGATCGAAACAGGGACCACCACGCATAAAGCCACAGTGATCACCATTGCGCCAGGGAGACAACTGTTAGTTGGAATGAATCAATAAATAAGTAAAACATGGTACATTAGTAAAGAACTGAGATTCTATATCTACTAATTTTAAAATATTATTGTATTCCCGATTTAAGTGAACTATGTATTATGTTTTTCTTGAGAAATAAATGTCTTTAAGCCGAAAAAAATTAAATCAATACGAGACACTTAAACGTACTTTAACAGCGGGCGTCGAACTTGTCAAAAAAAATGTTAATAACTATAGTGCAATGCTCCATGCAATTAACTCCCGTGTGTCGCCGCTCACGACACGCTATTTGCCTTCCCCGTTCTCGTATAACGTGTAAAGTGCTACACACGTACACAATTTACATTTCGTAATACGCTTTATAATATGTTTTAGGCGTATCGGTGCCGCGGGGAGCTTCGTTATGTTTCGTTATTATTGGGGTTACTAACTTCACCTTCGTTATGTTATGTAAGTATGAAATAAAGATCTACCAGAAATATTCTTAGAGTCTCGCGGCCCCCTATTTTATCTAGACCTTTACTAGAAGAAATTGAAAAAATAAAAAGCTGAAGCAAATCAAAAACAAGTTGAAAAGAGAATAAAGTTTTTGTATAATTGTTAAACTTCTCAAATAAAAAAACTTAATTCAAATTCAAAAATGTTTTATTCATGTACACCTTATCACAGGCACTTCTAAAGCGTTCATAGATTTAACACGTTACACTAATGTTAGTGAGAGTGATAACTGGATTCGTTAACTTAATACTAAAGCTAGTAGGGTTCCAAACGCGCCCTGATTTAAGAAGAGCCCACAACAAACTTAGCCAGGTTTCTTCAATTTCTTCTATTTCAACAGCTGCAGAAAATCTCGCAGAAAATTTATAAACTCTCTTAAAACATGTATGACGGCCATTATACTAAAAGCCAGACAGACATACAAAAAAAAAAATACCGTTTGGCTTCAGTATCGATTGAGAGAGTTCGGAAGATCTGACCTAAAAAAATCTCAAATCGGTCGTATTATAAGAGAAAACCCTGCAAACTATACTTTTGGAAGCATTCCGAAATATATGTATTTTTTATCGACACATTTTAGTCAGTCACGTCCGCCATATTATATTTATTGTGACGTCACATAGCCTCGAACAATAAATTAAACGGACACTAAAGAAAACCAATGACACTCGAATGATAAAAATCAGCACAATACGGGCTGTACAAAAATGTAACAGCTATACATTCAGACATACACTGATATTACCCTCCTGTAGTCAGGTAAACAGTATGTTGTAAAGGTAAACCATCGACAAATGTCATCTAAACGAATGAATGAATGAATAAATGATTGAATGAATGAATACAATTTTATTGTATACCACATAAACATACAGAAACATTTATAATAAGAATGGCGTAAAACATAGCGTAAGAATGGAGCTAGGTGTTGCATATAAATACGCCATTCTTATTATAAACTTTACATATTATGTATATTTGCATATATATATACATATATATACATAAATACTAATGTAAGTTTGTTTGTTACGCTTTCACGCAAAAACTACTTAACTGATCCTCATGAAATTTGTAAACATATTTTGGAAGTGTTAGAAGTAATATAGGATACTTTTTATCCCGACTTTAAGCTCGGTTCCTTTGGGAGAGGGGATGAAAGTGTTTGACGATTTTACACCATAACTCCGACAAATTATAACCGATTTAAATAATTACTTTTGTACTATTGAGGTTATAATATATGTTTAATTTTGCCCAAACTTTGTGTAGATCTGATGAATGTGGTTAGAGATAGAGGACAGAACTCATCAGCGGACAGCAGCAAACCACTCATTTAAGTCTTAGCGATACTGAATACTTTAAAAACAAAATCAAACGCAGACGAAGTCGCGGGCAACCGCTAGTATATAATAAAACTTACAATATAATATATAGATACTGATAATTAAAATACGATCATCAACATACACGACATCTGCATATACCATATAAAAAAAGGCTGTTTAAACAGTGGTAGGTAATCATTGTCTTACAAGGCTTCATATCCCAACCTCGCCCATGTTAGCGCGTTCCATTTTAGCATAGAAGTTAATCCTGTTTACAATTTCAAAAAAAAGCTTTACCCAATAAAAGCTCTATTTAAAGTATGGCATCTCAAAAACTTGTTGTACATAATTATTTTTGCATGTTGATCGTACACTACCATATAATCCGCGACTGAAGGTATGCATACAAAGAGAAGCACACAAACGGCCTTTTTATGGCAACGTTATTCTGTCCATACTACAAAACTAATATATTAATATGCGAAAACATCTTTTGTTTGTTTGGTTTTTAGCTATGTTTCATTTGGCGAGTATACCTGCCACTACATACCACGATATCCTAGTGATACGTCTACATTATTTAACTTTTTACGTATATCCACATGAGCACGTAACATTTCGCTTCACAGATCTTAACAAAATTTTGTATATTATATATATTTCTGCTTTCCGAGCCGGTGGAGAGTCACTACAGACAGACATACTCGTACTTACTTGACGTTTCAAAAGTGCTTATAAAGTAGGCCTTCATGAAATAAATGAATTTAGTTTTTTTTTTTTTTTAGGATATGGGAGATTTTGTTCTCAGAAAATCATTTCAGTGGTAAATAATTAATATTATTTAACTAACGTTAACGTAACTAACTTAACCAAATTAATTTTGGCAACAAAACTTAAATACCGAGTAATCAGTAATTCCTGTACTTAAAAAAAAACAACCGGAACAAACGCAAACGAAAGCTGGAATCATAGAATTTGTATATTTAAAAATAGTCGGATGAAGAAGGAAAAAAATTACCATTATACAACTTGCAATCAGTGCATAACTATAAATTTTAGTTATTGTAGACTTATGCTTTGTAGATCACGTATCCAGATGAGTCTATGATTCCATCGAACGATTCTAGTTGTCCAAGGTTGCTATAGAGTCCCCTTACATGATTGTACAAGAAAGGCAGCTGCCAGAAATATTGGCGACGGATAGTCAACCTTGCCACAATACCTAAATACGAATACGATATCTGACAAGATTGAATCGAATGTGACGAACTTATCTTTTGTTTTAAAGGCCGATTAGCGCAGTGGGCAGCGACCCTGCTCTCTGAGTCCTAGGCCGTGGTTTCGATTCCCACAACTAGAAAATGTTTGTGTGATGAACATGATAGTTTTTTATTGTCTGGGTGTTTATCTGTATATTATAAGTATTTATGTGTATTATGTTCATAAAAATATTTAACAGCTATCTTGGTACCCATAACAAGATACGGTTACTTTGGGGCTAGACGGTGATGTGTGTATTGTCATAGTATATTTATATTTATCTTGTCCGATGTTCGCATTTTGTTCTTCTTGCGGGCCAAACGGTAGTCTGCGGTTAACTTACCAGAGTAGGCACCCGTATCGCCATATTGGTAATTCCAAGATATATATTTCCAACGTCTTAAATTACCGAAACCTCTATGTTTAGACTAGTAATACGGACTATAAAATGTCGATCGGATTCCGCGAACCGGTTTAATAATTAGCTGGTAGTTCATTTATTACTATAATAAATATATAGCAATGCTAAAAAATACCTGTTTCCAATCAACTTCCAAAACGAGAAGGTTGATAAAACTAAGTGTATGTTTTTTGGAGATCATACTCCGTGTATTCTTCAAAGTTAAAAAAATCCGTCGAACCTTAACTGATTCCTATGAATCTCTTCCATTTAAAAGGATGTGCCATCTTTTTTTTTAGTACGCGACAAATAATTTCAGAGTTTCGAGCATCGTCGTAAGGTTGCCTGTCTTTCGGAGAGTCTGCTAAAGAACTGTTCTAGTTCCCCCTCACCTTTTAACCATCGAACCGCGAGGCACCGTGAGGATCTGCATCCCTACGTGGTTGATATACCGCGGACGCGTACGAAGCTCTTTGCATCTTCGTTTCTGATTCGCACCGGAAGGATCTGTAATGCCTTCCAGCTTCCATTTTCCCCAGTACCTACAATATGAGTACCTTCAAATCAAGAGTGAATAGGCATCTTCTAGGCAAGCGCGCTCCACCTTACGCTGCATCATCGCTTACCATCAGGTCAGCGGCGTGCATAGAGGGTATGCACAGGGTATGCAGTTGATATCCCTACTAATATTATACTCGTAAATGTCAATGTGAGTTTGTTTGTTACGCTTTCACGCAAAAGCTACTTAACCGATTCTCATGAAACTATGTACACATATTCTTGGAACTGTTAGAAGTAATATAGGATACTTTTTATCCCGACATTAAGCTCGGTTCCAAGAATATGTGTACATAGTTTCATGAGGATCGGTTAAGTAACTGTGATTGGAGATAGAGGACAGAACTCTTCAGCGGACAGCAGCAAACCCTTCATATAAGGATTAGCGATAGCGATGAATACTTTAAAGTTTTTTAGATCTACAAATAAATTTAATGCCACATCAAAAAACAAAATCAAACGCAGACGAAGTCGCGGGCAACAGCTAGTAAAATTAATAAAATCTCCAGTACGAGTTATAAAATACTTAAAAATAGGCATCGTAAGAGTTATAAAAAAGCCTACCTTTAAGTATTTATAACTCGTACTGGAGATTTTCTTCGTTTAATACAATCTGCGTACCCTGTGCATACCCTATATGCACGCCACTGCATCAGTTGTGCTTGCAGTCAAGCACTTGTCTAGAAACATAAAAAAAAATAAAAATTGGCACTTGCCTGCAATATTATATAGTGGAAAGTAAAGATGCAGTTTAAGATTATAGCGGGCTAACCTATTAGGCGTAAGGCAGTTTATTGAACCCTAATTGGTTTCTGCGCAGCATCGTACCGGAATGCATGTCTTGCAGTTAGGGGCTAACTTGTAGACGAATAAAAAAACACTCTCCATGCTGCTGGTTTAAAAATTAAACACGTAACTTCGGTGCTCCGTTGCTGCGTGAAAGGTGGACCAATAAATAAACTCACTTTCTCATTCATAATATTACAAGTTGGTGACTGCGTTCTTCAGCATTTACAACGTTATTTACAAATCCCGGGTGAACCGTTTGTTTTGCTAGGATGGAGTGACCTATGAGGTATAGGCTACTCCATCTTTTCAACTAATTCTATGTCAAAAATCAAGTGGATTTGTCGCTTAGTTAATGCGTGAAGGACAAACAAAAAAAAACACCGTCGCATTCATAATAATTATTAGCTAGGATGTTATTCGCAAGTAAAGATAACATATCTATTCTCCTCTTCTTTTTTTTCCTAATTCAAAGGTTGCCTGGCAGAGATCGCTATTAAGCGATAAGGCATATTGTATTCTACTTCTTTCTTTATGTTTCTGTTTTTATTATATTTTGTATATGTTAGTGTTTTGGTATACAAATAAAGAGTTTAATAATAATAATAACATAAAAATATAAGATCTCCTTTTAGAAGTTGATTTAAAAAAGTTCTAGTATTCAACGACAACTTGTTTTACGCCCGCAGTTTCTCCTGACTAAACGAGTATGGGACGCCATGTTTAACATTTTAACGATTGACAGCCCATAATAAGAATAATTGGCATGCAGACTTCGCTGTATCACCATCTAAGGTTAATTCCTCGGGAATCATAGACTGTTTAGGGTAGAACTTTTTTTAACTGTAGCATGCGCTTGACTGAAGTTTTCTTACTTAATATTAGAAACTGCGATCAGGAATATTGTCATCAACATCAACCCATTAACGGCACACTACAGAGCATGGGTCTCGTCTCTGAATAATAAGGGGTTAAGGCCATAGTCTACCACGCTGGCCAAGTGCGGATTGGTAGACTTCACACGCCCTTAAGAACGTTACGGAGAACTCTCAGGCGTGCAGGATTCCTGACGATGTTTTCCTTCACTGTTGAAGCAAGTGATTTTTAATTACTTAAAACGCACATAACTTACCTAAACCTTAAAGTCCTAAATATTATGCTATCAAAGTTTTTATACATTAACATAATTTAATAACAAAAACTTGAAACTTTTTTTTTAACTACCTACTTTATTGATTGGAGTACGCAAAGTATACAAAATGCTTTGAAGGTTATAAAAATAAATCCGCTTTATATCCCGGGTAAAAAGTATGCCATATGCATCTCGAAGATGATGTCCGACACAATGGCATTTTTTTAATTCTAGTAATATTATGTATTGTAAAAATTTGTACCACCAGCAGTCTATTCTGTCTTCTTTTTTGCTTATTCTAAGGTTGCCTGGCAGAAACGCTATGAAGCGATAAGGCCGCCTTTTGTAATCTACTTCTTTCTATATGTTTCTGTTTTTATTATATTTTGTATATGTTAATGTTATGGTAAGCAAATAAAGAGTTTAATAATATTCCTATCTTCTTTTGTTTTAACTGCTATCAGTTAATAGTTTATTGTATTACTGTTAAGTCTTAGAAATTGAACAGGTAAAGAGTCTTGAAAAAAAACAATCTGTAATAATGTGATTTGGTCCAATAAGAAACACTCAGTGACTGCTAGAAGGCGGTGAGGAAAAGGTCATATATCTACTACGTTCGTTCAATCTATAGCGAAAAAAATTGTAACCTTCCCTAATTTGATGTGCAGTTTCTAAAGAGGTTTGAGCAAATAAATAAAATAAATAAACTACGACAATATACACATCGCCACGATGCCCCAAAGTAAGTTTAGCTTGTGTTACGGGTACTAAGAAGACTGCTGTCTATATTTTTATGAATAATATGCATAAATACTTATTATATATAAATAAACACTAAGACACTGAAAAACCTTCATGTACATGACAAAACATGACACGAACCCACAACAATGGACTCAGCAAGTAGGGTCGCTGCCGACTGTGCCAATCTGCCGTCAAGAGTAGTTTAATCTTTACTAAAATACTTACATAATCTGCCTTATAGATAGAAGCCTTTATTAAGAACGATATAAGACGAAAAAATAAATAATGTGTTCGTGTAAGACTAAAAATTCCAATTTCAAATCAAAATATGGACTTAAATATCACAGCAAATATATAAGTGGAGTTAATCAATGCAGATACGAATAAACGATTCACTCATTCATTCAATAAAATAAAATTTAATGTCAGTAAAGCTGAACCAAAAATATAAATAATACAAAGAATAATTTATTTCGCAAATGATTATGTTGTATTTAAATTGCCGTATTTAAAGACACAAATTTGTTGCCAAGTAAATATGCCTTAAGGCTACATCTGTGGGAGATTGGACAGAGAGACCGGGGAAAAAAATAGTTCGGAATAACGGATGCATTAATAACGAGTGCATTCTGTCAGTAAAGAAAAAAAAAGTTTAAGTTTTCGCACAGTAAATTATCATGCACTGAGCAGAGTCATTTTTAGTCTGGGGATATATTTGTTTGTATTACTCGTGCGGGGAAAGTAGTATCTTGACGCTCGCTGTTGCGGTTGAAAAAAAACCGTTTGCCCATTTTAAAATTACGCGTGAGATTTTTCATAAATAAAACTGTTATTTGAGTGCGACAAGTTTATTTGTCGCACGTAAATTATTCTTGGCACACGCAAATTTAGATGAAATTGCTAAAATAAAAAAAAATAATAACAAAAAAAAACACAATCGACATATTAAAACTGAATTGAGGTTGACGCGTCTGACAGTTTAATTTAATAAATAAAATTGTAATTAAATTAAAATTAGTTTAAAAACTTTCTCCGCATGAGTAATACAAAATAGTATGTGCGACTAGTGCGACGTTGTCGCACTTGTTGCACAATATACTATTTTATTACTCATGCGGGATAAGTAGTATCTTAGTACTCGCTGTTGCGGCTGTTTGCCCATTTTAAAATGACGCGTGAGTTTTTTCGTAAATTAAACTGTTACTTGAGTGCGACAAGTTTACTTGGCGCACGCAAACTGTACTTAGCACACGCAAACTATCCTTGTCGCACGCAAAATGACGTTGACAACATCGCACGGGTTGCAGATACTATTTGACGTTTTCAAATTGTTCAAATGTGACATTTTATTTGAACGAAAGTTAAAATAATTAATTAATATTGAGCCGTTTAATTCTACGCATTGATTGTTCCAAATAAATTTATTATATTTTGTTAATTAATATTAATTAATTTGTATTTTTTGTTTGAAGTATATTTGTTTCTTTTTTTTAAACTTTTCATCCGTTTGTTGGGACTTGGGATTTTGTGCCCACATATATCTCCGCATTTGTAATAAAAAATAGTATCTGCAACCCGTGCGATGTTGTTTGTTGATGACAATATACTATTAATTCGTTATTTAAGTTGTTATTATTGTTTATAACATATAACAGTTTGGTTTGGTTTGTCTTTGCTCATCGTCATTATCAACCCTACTACAGTAGACGTAGTGCAAGATTTGCTCGCTCGCAATCGGGGAGTCATTTTCGAGTATCAAAACGATCAGAAGAACGTCAGAGTAAAATGAGTCTTATTCTTATTAATTTATTCTCAAATTTTCGCACGATTCTACAGCAAGGACTTGTGGCAGAAGGTTTGTTGCATAAAAGTGAAGTTGTAAAGAATTTACGATCTTAATCGGAGCGAAATTAGGTCCAATTTACTTCGATAAAAAAGACTCTTCGATTTCGAGCGTGCAAATCTTGTACTAAGGGTAGAGGTCGCAGGTCCCTTCTCAGAATGGTCTCATTCTGCTTCGGTCGGGCTTAAAAAATCATTTATAAAGAATTTGCGACCCTAAACAAAGTGCAATTAGGTCCAATTTACTTTGATAGTATAGTGTTTCGAAGCTCGAAAACGACATCGATTTCTAGCATGCAAATCTTGTACTAAGGGCACAGGTCACAGGTCTCTTCTAAGAATCTTCTCATTCTGGCCAGTCTACCACGCTGGCCAAGTGCGTCTTGGTGGACTTCATACACCTTTAGAATATTATAGAAAACTCTCAGGCATCCTCTCGATATTTTCCTTTACAGTTGTAGCAAGTGATATTCGCTTGCAGTGGCGTGCATTTCATACATGCACAGAAGCGCTGCATAACCTAAAATTTTCATCAAACTGGCAACAGAGGAGGATTTTGAAATGTTATGCCATTGTACTTTTTTATGCTTACCCGGGTCCAAAATCCTGTGCACGCCACTGTTCACTTGCTAAAACGCATGTAACTCCGAAAAATTAGAAGTGCGTGTTTTCGCTGTTGTATTGTATTATCCTACTCCTAATCGTTTCTATACCATAAGGCCGCCTTTCGTCTTCTATTTTTGTTACCTCTTTCTTTACATTGAAACTGATATTCCATGAGATTAAAAATATATAATATTACTAGCGGACCCCAGCGCCATCTGCCGGGCTTATTTGTGAATCTAAACCATCCAGGGTGCCACCCAAACGCATACCAAAAAAATCATTCAAATCGGTCCAGCCGTTTAGGAGGAGTTCAGTGACATACACACGCACAAAAGAAATATTCATATAAAGATTTATATATATCCACCTCCAGAAACTCTGCCTTCACTCTATCTATGCGAGCCTAGTATATGATTGTGGTAGTAGCACACGTTAGAAGATGAGGCGGGCTTGTCAAACATAAAATAATTAATCTTCAGACGCTTACGCTAACTCTAAATTCATTATACTAATGAAACTCAATAGCTACTAAATAAAATCCTTCTTTCCGAATAAAAAACGGTAATAAAATATTAATTATCACAACATTACCTTCTGCGTGAACAAATTAAGCAATTCCAGATCCTAACTACAATTTAATAAAGGTTATATTAATTTTAGACTTTATTAATTTTCTCGTTCGTATCTAGCATCAATTATTTTTAAATGACATTTTCTTGTAATTTATGTTGTCCAGAGATTTAAGTAAGCTGTGTTTACACCAAGCGCATAGCTCCGCGCATAGACTTAGTGCTACCGACAAAGTTACACGAGAATTTTTATAGTACACTGTTTTATAGAAGAAAGGAAAGTATAGGTGGGATTCTCGAATCAAACGTTCTCACCTATCCTAACCCTTATTCTTTTTTTCTTAAAATCAAAGTCTAGTGTAGACATGTCGCTATCATTTATATTTCTTGAAATTCCGGAAACATATCAACCCATCTATGCTGATGATGCTGATGATGAAATAATTCGGTAGGTCTTAGGTTCCAGTCATCACAGAGTGGTGTGATGCACGTTACTTTGGACCTGCCGAATTTTTTTGAAGCTTTAATCTTGACATGATCCGCATGTGATGTAAAATTACGTTTGCAAAGAGCAACTGCTGAGTTTTTTTGCCGGCTATGTCTCGGTAGAATTCTGCGTTCCAAACCGGTGATAGAGGGACTACTAACAGACAGATTTGACGTTTCCAAAATAATCATCATTCAAACTTTACACTCGCCGTGGTCCGGAAAGATGCAATGCTCGGCTTGGTGTGTTCACATCTCATTGCGCTATCAAATACTCAAGATTTAGTGAGATATTTAGATAAGGCATACAATTTATTCCCGGATTGTTTTTGAATAACAGGTTACGTTATCTAATGTAACATTTGGCCTTAACAACGTGATGTATCTTATCTAATAATGTCATTTAATTTGACGATCAACTAATAAATTCAATTAAAATAAAATTAACCAAACATACCGAAAGATTGAAATTAAGAAAAAGCCATGTTTTGTTTTTCTTGATGACTTCAATATCCATAGTTCTATCCATCTAGTTTTATTAACGTTATTATCGAAATGTAAGCTCACGCTCGTGTACAAGATAAATATATATAATGGGCCAAAACTCTTATTATCCCTATCCCTACTAATATTATGAAGGTCAATGTAAGTTTGTTTGTTACGATTATATTTAATCGGCGCAAACTCCACTATCCCTCGGTTATGTAAATTATACAATAAATTCAGTCAGTTGTCCATAAAAATATATCAAAATTTAAAAAGAAAATGCACTGTAACAATATAAATATTAGAAGCAAAAATAAACTCGTTGTGCAGTTTACTAGGCTACACAAAATTGCAAATTCATTCAAGGGCAATTGTATATTATTTTATAACAAATTACCAAATGAAATCTTTGAGTTGTCTCTCAATAAGTTCAAAGTTTATATAAAACGTAAGCTTACAGAAAAATCCTATTATAACATTAAGGATTATTTAAACGATAAAAAAGCTTGGGTGTGAATTGCTCTAGCTTCATAGCTTAATTTAAATTTACTGGAAGATGGTGATAACAAAAAAATAAATTTACCCGGCTAAGTTTGTTGTGGGCTCTTCTTAGACCAGGGCGCGTTTGGAACCCTCGTAGCTTTAGATTTAAGTTGGCGAACGAAGTTATCACCATCCCGTTACAATTATGTAAACAATTATGTATGAACGCTTCATAAGTGCCTGTGATAGGCCTACATGAATAAAGAAATTTTGAATTTGAATTTGAATTTGAATTCAGTCAATTGACATTAACTTTAACTCGCATAGCACTTTTCGTAAAATTATCATCAGTAAATTAACCAATCTATCATCCAGAGTTTAATAGTATCTTAATCACTGTTTATTTTTTATAATTAGTCTCTTTAGTATGTAGAGTAGTTAAACATAGTTCTAATTTTAATTTTAATTTTAATTTGAATCATAACTTCTTTTATAATAATAATTTACTTTTTTCTGTTTGTAACTGTTTCGGCTTTTGTTGTTGTTCTTTTTATTAGTTTTTATCGATTCTCTTTGAAAATTATTAGTACATAAGCGAAATTAGCATGTAGTGTTTACCTTTTTATGGTTTTGGATACTCTGTGTAATGTTTATATGATAAGTAATATTATTTTTATTTATGTAAAATCGCTGGCAGACCCATTAAATAAATAAACCCATACCATTCTACGCGATATCGCTTAGCGGCACGTCTTTATCGGTAGGGTGGTAACTAGCAACGGCCGAAGCTTGGAAGATTTCGGTTATTTCTAACCCGACAATATATATTATCGCTCAATCTCAATCCTCTTAGTTAATACGCAAGCACTAATATAATCTCTTAAGCCCGCCAACCCTCAACGCAGCAGTGTGATGGGACTAAGCTATAAATCCCGCCTATTTAAGCAAGGGGAGTCAAGCAGCAAAGCTAATGTTTTATATTTACACAAGCCATGCATTGATTAAATTAAGATACATATTTAAACAGCTGCTGAATTAGACTTTAGAAGTTCAGACAGGGTTTAGGTAGGGGGAACTAAAATAGAACCAGACAGTTATGTTGAGTGTTTTTATTTAGAACGTTCATACGTATGCATTTGTGGGTACAATAAATCGAGATAATTCTGCACACACACACAGTAGTAAAAGTCTAGTTATTTCAGTCGATATGCAGTTTATTTATACGTGTATATAACTCAACTGCAAGCTAGAACTGCAAGTTTAATGCAAAAAGCAGTTTGAATGCTACTGAATCTGTATTGAATGTGCTATACAGATTAACTGCATATCAACTGCAAGTCAACTGCAAAATTTAATTCTAATGTGTTGAATATTAAACTTGTAGCTAGAAATAGGTTTTATTAGTTTTAATTAAATAACGTTATATTTTACAGATTAAAACGCATATAACTTAGAAAAACTAGAGGTGCGTGCTGAAATTTGAACTCGGTCCCCTGAAAGTGAAGCCGGTGTCTTAACCACTAGACTATCCCTGAAATTTATTAATAAAAATCAAATCGTTCGTTGTTCTGAAATAAGTGTTACAAAATTTAGTAGGTACGTTAAAAACTGATTGTTAAAACACGTATCATTGTAATTATAGTTAAGTCAACATCCCCTTCACGTCGTTATGGCGGAGTAACTTAGAAATTTTCTTTTTTTTAAAGGTTGAATAATAAAAAAGGTCACATTAAAACCTTAAAACTCATAAAAACATTCATATTTTATTCAAAACAGACTTTCACAAGCTCAAAACTGAATTCATCCGACTTTCATGTGAAAACTAATTGAATAGCGACAAATTTAGATCGTAAACCACCCGGACACAGTATTAAATGCTTTACGGGAATGCGTCCAAAGGGATAACTAAAAGACCACGTGTTCTTAGCTCACTCGAAATAAAAAAAAAACATGAAAATACAACCTTATTTAACAACACAATACGGGCGTAATTCGAACGCAGTCGGCAAAGGAAATGCAATTTGCACCATATTGGTACAATTTATAAAGTAAGTTTTCCCGTGAAACCTCGGTGTCATTTGGATAAATTAAAAAAAATATATATTCCGCAGCACTGCAGGCAAATTTAGACCGAGGCCACTCGACTGGCGGGTGGACTGTGGAATTAAAACGGCAGTAAGTATATATATTCTTTATATATTTATTGTAAATGTATAATTTTTAATGCTAGACAAACTTATAATATCGGTAATAAAGTCTGTTTGATTTAATTTGATTTTTCTCCGCCGTTTTCCGCATGTTAGCATGCTTGTTATACTGCTACTCCTAGATCGTTCTAGAAGCCTCCCAGGTTGTCAAGGACTTTTGGGTATGTCGCTGGGAATTTGCGGATATATCTCGCAAGTCAGTTCGCCTCCATACATGTGACTGTCAGTGACACCTTTGGGTTTATACGCTGCGGTGGTTTTAATAATATGGATTTAAATTAATTATTTAAACGTGACGTTTCAAAGGTGCTTATATTAGGCCTAATTGAAAAACAAAGAATTTTGAATTTTTTAGAATTTCATTGCGTTTAACATGACGAAGGGGTTAGCCGTTTGATATGGGGTTTATATTTAAAGATTTTAAACGAAGATTTTCGTGGTTAATCGACTTTTCTTAAATATAGTTAAACGGGTACAGACCACGATAATATTATTGTGGTATGTATCCGTTGAACTATCGTATCGTAACATTTTCCTAAAATATCAATCAGATGATTTTAATACGCTTGCGTTGAAAGCAATGTTTGGGAAATGGTTTGGTGGGACGGGACGTAAAGTTACATCGTCGCCACAAAGGTTTTGATCACAGAAATATTCTGATTACCGTTTTGGATTCGCTTATTCAGTAGCCCCAACGTTAACGGGACGTCGAAAGCATGCAAAAAGTAAGGGCAGACGTTCGCACACCTTTTTGCCTTTTTCAGGCTGAATTTCCAGAATTAAAATAGACAGTGGTGTATTTTTGTCCATTTTTCGGTCACTTTGTTTTAGTTTGCCTTTGTCGTGATAATATTATTTCCAGCTTCGGATTTAAGGTTAATTATTTATACGTGGAAATTTTAAAGAGATATTTCATTAATTCTTTAGGGAGGTCCTACTGGTCTTTTGTTCGTATCTCGGCGTGGTTTGGCTTCATTGCATTTCGTCAAATGAGCTACGAGGGTTCTAAGAAGAAGCCCACAACAAATTTATCATAAGTTGTCTTTACCCTAACGGTAAAGTCGGGTTGAAACTGAATGAATGAATGAATATGTTTTTTATTGCACACCACAAAAAGTACATAGAACAAAAAGAAAAGTATAACAAAACAACGTATACAATTTAACGGCCTTATCGCTACATAGCGATTTCTTCCAGGCAACCAATGGCAAAGATAAAAAACAGTTACAGAAAATAGTTACAATAGTTACATATACCCATAAAATACATATTTCATCACTTAAATATATACATATAATATATAAAAAAAACAATATTTGTAACTAAAGACAAACTGATATGGGGTATGCTTTTTAAAACCCGTATCACGTTTAACTTGGCGATCTTGCGTTTATGACAAAGCCTGTCCATTTTGATACTCGTTCAATGCCATTGACGGGTTACGAGTAAGAAATTTTAATGTCATGTAGAATCTGCAACTTAGCATGAGATAATCGATTACTACTGTGCAAAAACTGAATATGGGTCTTGTATAACAATTTAGCCAGTTGCCATGACTTCATCATCGCTTGTGTTTTGAAGTCAAGGGTTAACTTTTAGTGGAATAAATAAAATTCCAACGTCCAAAAGTTCTCCGAGCTATGTACCTCTGTCTTCCTTTGTCACTTTAGCTACGCGTTTCTTTGGGCTATGTCGGTAATACTGGTACTTCTATGGAACTCCTAATTGCAGATTTGATTACGTAGAGAAACTCTGAGCATAGCTTTTTCCATCGTCCTCTGACTCTGGGCTTTTTTTTTAGAGGCCCGTATCGACTAAATTTCATAGCAATAACATAGGAATATTTGGCGATTCTACGGTCTCTAGGTCTTCAGGATTTGGGATGAAACTATTTCATTACCTTTCCCGAACGTTGCCCACCCGAGTTAGATTCGGTGGTTCAACTCTTTCTCGAAATTGAACCTGAATATCTGGAACGTGTATATTGCGTGTTAGAAACATATTATAGCATGATTCACGTACGTACGTACTGAATTTTTTTAACGCGTTGACTCATCTTCATGGGAACATGTAAATTTTAATTAGTTTATTCCGTTTATATATAGTTTTACGTAATGGTTTAATGGCTAGCGGGATAGATTAAGAATTATGACAAATAAAATTGAGTAGCAGTAGTAATGCAAATTCATATTCAAATTCAAAAATGTTTTATTCATATAGACCTTATCATTGGCAATTATGAAGCGTTCATTCATGTAACATGTTAAACACTAATGTTAGTGATGGTGATAACTGCATTCGATAACTTAAAACTAAGGCTAGGAGGGTTCCAAACGCGCCCTGGTCTAAGAAGAGCCCAATATAAACTAATACAGGTTTTTTTTTTGTTATCACCATCTAACAGTCGAGTTAATGTTTAGCTATAAAGTTAGAGTAATTCATTCCAAAGTTTTTTATCATACATGTAATCCTTAATATGATTTTTCTATGCTTTTTGTGACAGGTCGTCCGGGAAAGTACTAGCACCATGCGTATTTGGAGTTTCTTTCCGGCTCCTCTTCGTAGAATCTGAATATATCGGCGCGGTGGTAGAGTCTCTACAGATAGACATCATTAAAGTAAATGAATTTTGGATTTTGGATCAAACCATCATTATTCACTCAGTACCAGCCCACTATAGGGTACGGATCATATGGCCAGGGGTTAAAGCAGGGTCGCTGCCCGCTGCACCACTCGGCCGTCCAAATTAGTAAGGGGGTTCGTATAAAAAAAAACTTTATTTGTATACCTTATATAAATCTATATAAAAATAAAAATTAGACGGTGGCTTCATTATTTAATTGATATAATCACTGACTTTTCACTTTGAAAGACCGCTTTTAAGTAAAGACCTTTTTATTAAGCCTGAATGTGTACCATAATTCATTAGGCTATATATATATCATAGTTATTAAATTACGGACTCTGTATTTCTTTCTTCCTTTACCGATTATATCACACACATAAATTTTACTTATCTCAACTACTGTCATCGAATGGTTAAACCATAAAAAACTGTTTAAAAGATCGGCTTTTATAGTTATTTTTAACTTCGTCTCACGTTAATATAAATAAAAAGGTAGATAGTTGTGTCTACCTCATGTATAAGCTGATTAGATACTAGATGATACTGTTGTTAAATAACAACACAGGATTCCACTATATTTTCGCAACAAATCTAAAGCCATTCGTTTTTTTTAATTTGGAAATGTGTTCGTCTCGTTTTATGGGGTGACATTTTCATGAGGCTCTTCTCTAGTCTTGAGATTCTCATGTGGGTGTGCCAGTGGGAGTTAGGGTGGTTTTGGGTGTGGCAGTGAGTGTGGCTGTGGGTTTAGGTGCGTTGTAGGTGCGAGTGTTTTAGTTGGGGTGGCAGCGGGAGTGGGAGTTCAACCAACACCCAATGCCACTTCCACAACCACACCCACAGCCACTTTCACAATCACATCCACCGCCACACTCAGAGCTACACTCAGAGCCATACAAAGACCCACTCCGACAGCCACTCCCACTGCCACACCCACAACCACACCTTTAGCTACACCCACATCCACACCTAGAACTACTATTAATAACCAATCTTATCCAACATTTTCAGATTACATAAAATTTAGGAGTGTAAATCTTCGACGTTCAACATCGTGAGCATTCGTGAGTCTTCTAGTCTAGTCTAGAGAGTCTTTAATTTCGTTTACCCGTTCGGGCGCTACGATGCAAAAGACAGACAGCCGTCGTTTTTGCTCCAGGGATGAAAGTTATTCATATCGATATTTGATCAAATCAGGAATGAGGAGATCCGTAGAAGAACCGGAACACAGCTTGGAGAACCGATGGACCCAAAGGAGCTCGGATGGTGACCTCGCATCGAGAAACGCATTGTTGGTAAACTCATATGAGATATATAGATTACATAAAATGAGTCACAGGAAACCGCTGGTTATTTGTAACTCTCTACAAAATACCAATGTCCAGCAGTGGACTTCCATTGGTTGACGTGATGAAGACGATCCATATCTAACAGCGAATGTGCCCTGCCCATTGCCACTTCGCGACTCGCCTTGCTATATCGGTAGCTCTAGTTCTCCTACGGATCTCCTCATTTCTGATCTGATTACGTAGAGATACTAGAGATACTCCTAGCATAGCTCTCCCCATCACCCTCTGAGTGTCTCTAAGCTTTCTTATGAGGCCCATAGTTAGCGACCACGTGTCAGATCCGTAAGTCGTCACTGGCAACACGCACTGTTCGAAGATTTTAGTCTTCCGGCACTAAGGGATTTTGGACGAGTATGAATAGAGTATGTATGGAGTTTTCCGTGTATATGTCACTTGGGTTATATTGCGTACATGTTCGACACATGATTATTTTTAACTACGTCGCGAGATCACTTAGTCCACCCTTACAGCGGAAACGGTCCACGTGGTGCGATGGAGCCATTGCTGAAAACGAACTTACATTCAGGGGGCGTATTCTAAAAATAATACGCTACAGAATAATCTAAATGTACCGCCAGTCGGGTTAGTCACGCCGCGAGGCCGGCTCGCCGTGTCCCAAAGGTTCGTCGAGTCTTTTGTTAAAAAATATGATCGAAAGTGTGTATTAAATCTGTATGCTGACATTTTTTTACGAACGATCACAGAATACGGTGAGTTGCTCGTTAATTTACGTAGTTCTTTATTGCATTTTATTTACACTTGTACCTACGTAGGAAGATAAACGTTTTTGTTGGGTTATTATTCTATTTCAGTTGGTTTTTATTTTAGTTTTTGGGGCATGATTTGACATGAATACCTTATTGTTGCCAGGCGAATATAACACATTTGCTCTATAATCTGTAGTTATATATAATGAGAAATTCTGATGTAATCTGTATGCATACACTCGCAAAACCGCAAAGTAACGTGGTGAATTTGAACCCCATATTCGTCTCTTCATAGCTGTGAAAAACAAACTAGTCTTTTAAGGTTACTATTTTTATGTGATTCCGGTTAAGTACTTGTAAAACCATTAAAACTTATGTAATCTTTGCCTTATTATTCAGTGGATAGTATGTCTGATTATTAATTACGAGATCCAGGGTTTTGGTTAATAAACGTTAAAGCTCAACACGCGTTTCCAACGGCTTGGTGGGTCTAACCTCTAAATCCATCTTTTCTGTTAAGCTTTGTATCTATCTAAACCACTTTTTTTAAATATTATAAAGCAGAACAGTTTCTTTGGTTGAACGCACTAATCTCAGGAACTACTGATTCGAATTGTTTTTTTGCGCTGGATTGTCCATTTAACTACGGCAGCTATAGGTCGAATAATATAACGCTACAGCCTACAACTAATAAAAGCGGATTATAAATGAAAAATGTTGCAAGAACGGGAAAAAATATTCCTTTTCAGAGCGTCCGATGCGTAAACGGTTAAAGTTACGCCAAAATAATTGACCGAATAATTAATTCGCCGACGAAATTAAAATAAAATCTCTATTTATTTTAATATCGATTTTTGCCAATATTTTACGTCAGATTCTTCTTGAGGAACTCAGAACTTTATACGCATGCGTCTTGCACAATATTATAACATCAACACAACGCGATTGTCTCCGCTATGAACAAGTCTGTGCACGTACAATCATTAATAAAATTACGTGTAGTGTAGCCAGCATATATCAAATCTTGAGGAATAACACGTTATAACTCATCGACCTGAAATCCAGTTATTCACAAATTGTGCGGGAACCATGCATGTACCCGGGGTAAAAAGTAACCTATGTAAAAAGAATTAAGAACATACAGAAGTCGTGTATACAACTAATACTGATCAAAACATCAAAAACCACTCTACTTTAGTAGTGTTTCTCAAACAGGCGGCTAGTAACTTCATTCATTTAGCAGTTGACAGTAATTATTTTACCTCAAATATTCTAAACGTTTACTATAGCATCATGAAAATGGAATAAGTTTGTGAGCTAGCAACATTCCGCGGCTATGCAGTGAGACGTGCTCGGGGCGTTTTCTCTGTTTTTTGGACACAACAATGGCTGAATGAGGATTCTGTACGTTCTTATTTCTGTGCCTATATGTTGATCTGGGGTATTATCCATCTCCATTTCAAATTTCAGCAAAATCTGTTTAGTAGTTTTTGCAAAGAGTGACTAATATCCATACATACGACCGTAACAATAGGAAGATCTTCCTGCGAGCGGGTGATCGTGCTCGGGGACCGAAGTCCGAACATTCATTCATTTTTCGGAAGGACACTTGCCGATAACCACCTGAGGGGTTGCTACGGCGTCACTGGGGGAGTGGGGCGAGCGCGAAAGCTCGCCATGAGAAGAGCCCCAGGGCTCGACGACATTGGGGGGGTAAATTTCATCTTTGGAAGTTGTATATATAGTAAATTTTTGTGAACACTTCGCTAGCGCGATGCAGGATTTTGGTGGCGCCATCTAGTTCGGTAATGTGGAGACGTTTATTATATTTTACTTGCGCACTCTTTCAAAACATTTTTATAATATCCCACGGCTGCACAGACCTCGTCTCTAATGGTCTATCCGACATCCCGACCCTCTGATTGTTGCGGCTTCTTTTACTCACCCAACCATAGCGCTACTCTCAAGATGCCTAAACATATCCTTCACGACTCTGACGATCAGATTCCTACTGACAATGCTCCCTATCAGAACACACAATCAACCTCTGCACAGCGTCTTCGCCGGCGAAGACGAGGTCCCCGACTTCTAACGTCATCCGGACGTGGGCTCGCACAGCTTCTCGGAAGCGTGCGGACTAATCACCTTCCGTAACCCTTTCACTCCAAACGTCGCCTGAGCCGAGGTTCGGCTTCACATGAGGCGCTCTCAGGCTGACGATCTCTAATGGATAGAGTTTGAACTTTCTTAGTATTAATGCAGGTTCGCTAAGTTGACAACGCAATTTTCTCACTTCCGGGCTGGTACTGAGTATTTTTTTGCATAATATACCCAAAGTCTTTGGTCGAGGGTTTATCGTAAAACAACTTTAAATCATGAACGTATACGGAATTTATTGTTTGTTGCAGGATTTATTGTTACTAAGAATATTATAATTTTTAAACCGAGTTGCAATTTATGGACAGGCTCAGCTTTTAAGCCCCACAAAGCTCTGATAAGTTAAATATTTATGCAACGAAATATTTTTGCAACGATTTATTACATATTTAAAATATGCCGATTTATTACACACATATCCTTTATTGGTGTTTCGTAAAGGCTTTACTTTTTTAGATAACTGCTGAAATTAATTTGACAGCCGGTTCCGCTTAAATATTTTAGTTTTTTTTTAATCCCACGTGCACTGTTTGTTTGGAAAAATCTGTCTGTCTCTAGAGCATCAAGCTATCTTCCACGCATTATTTCTCCAAAAAATGATTTCACCGACAATGGTAGCTAATATTATATAAGTAATTTATAAATACGTATGATACTTTTTGAACTGACAACATAGGTAGCAAACAAACAAACAGACAAACTAATACACTTTCGCATTTATAATATTAGGATGGATTTAAGGCAATGATGACGAAGTTCCGTTTTAAATTTCAGTCAAATCTGCTCGGGGCGTTTTTTGGACACAATAACGACTGAATGAGGATTCTGTATGTTCTTATTTCTATGCCTATATGTTGATCCGGGGTATTATCTATCTCCACTTTAAATTTCAGTCAAATCTGTATAGTAGTCTTTCCAAAGAGTGACTAATATCTTCAAGCATTATAACATGATGACCAAGCCTGTGGTTGAATCTAAATACGTGGAAGTAATTATTAAAAAAGAAGGGGTTGTAACACGTCGATCGAAGTCTCTCTACATATCAGACCAAAAAAAAAATCAGAAATTATAAATTTCAAAACTACCTCCTGAGATCCTGGGACCTCAGAGTTTTAAGACTATACAAAGTACACCACTGCGCCGTAAGGTCAGCAAACAACAACAAACTTTATTCATTCAGGATATTAGTTAATTGCTTTTTCTTTTAAATACTTTGAACACATTACGGGCCGACTTAGAGAATAGTCTCCCGGCATTTCTCGTTTCGTTTTAATTTTGTTTCCCATTCTCTTCTATATTTATAAGATCGTTGAACTCAATAACTAACTGACTCTAATGCACGGCGTGAATATCTTAGTCATTAGGAGAAGAAATGTTTTTCCTATTTCTCAAAAATCCTTTTAGAGTTACAGGTTAATTTAGAATTTCGTGTGTGATTTTGCTTTAATCTATACATATAATAAAATTGTTGTGTCTGTTTGTAAAATTGAAATAACCGTTTTTTACTAAATGTATATGATTTTTTTTACAAATTTTGTCTGTCTGTATGTCTGTTTGTTCCGGCTAATCTCTGAAATGGCTGGACCGAATTCGACGGGACTTTTTTAATTGGTAACTGATGTAATAAGGACTATCTTAGGCTACGTTTTAGAAAAATTATTTTATATCATCGTGAGATTAAGAAAATTAAGGACACCTAAACAAAACTTAATTGGAATGGTTCACTATCTACTTAAAAACTGCACCCGATTGTTTTTTACTACAACTAATACTTTTAAAAAAAACAAACGCCGACGAGTCGCGGGCAACAGCTAGTACTATATAAATCTGGAAAGAAATATAATCTGGAGTGCATCTTAATCAGCCTACTAAAGTCCCACTGCTTAGCACAGCCCACCACCCTCGTAAGACAAAGGGTTTTTAAAGGGTACACCCGCCACGTTTTTTACACGCTTTATATTAGCTTCAATTGTATGTTTGTATGTTTGTAATCGACTTCTTTGGACCCTATTTCGACCCACTTTAAACGGTCAGATTTCGTTCAAACTTTGTACACATATCGAGGACCGATGACAATACACTAATTTAAGAAGATTATTCCAATTTTCAATATAAAAAATAAGATTTTTATTAGCTTTGTTGGTATGTTTGTAACCGACTCCTTTGGACTAGATTTTGACCCTCCTCTAACGGTCTGATTTCTATCAAACTTTAAAGATATATCGAGGACCGATGACAATATACTAATTAGTACCATTTTGTTATTTGTAAAATAGGATTTTTATTAATTTATATAATTTTCAGATATAGTCACTAAGGCAGGTATGATGTTCATTTTAATTTCCAACCATTATCTTTAACTTCTCTCTTTGATCTCTCTTCTTCTTCTTCTTCTTCCTCTGGGCTTGTCTCCGTACTTGGTCGGCCGGAACCTTCCGTTGTACGTAGTGCCACTGGTGCGGCTCCCCGCTGGGTCACTCCAGCCAGCCGAGCTCACTCCAGAAGCTTAGCAGGCCGCCCAGGTCGCCAAGTGAAACTTTGATCTCTCATGATCTCTTTGACGGTGAAAGGGTTACCGATTAATTTTGCTCTAATAAAAATAACAGATCAGGAAAAACTAAAAAAAAACGCTTTTATAGATGAACTAAACTAAAATATTAGTTTAGTTTTTTATACAAGCGTGTTTTTTTAGTCTGTTTGAACTATTTAATTTATTAACAGTAGTAGAGATTTTGTGAAGAGCTCTGCTCTTCGGGGAAGTACTACAGCCATGCTGATGTTTGCCGCTAATCAGCATTGTTCTGTTCCGGCTTAAAGGGTGTATTGACCTTTGAACTAGCTAACAAAAAATAGACCTTATAGATATTATACCAAAGTCTTTGTTGCTTTTATGATGATAGTTAGTTCAAAGCTCGATTATTGGTTGGACCAATTCAGATCTTGATCTTCTATATATACTCGTATAAAAGAGAAAGTGTGTGGGTATGTTCCGTATAGGCTCCGAAACCGCTGGACCGATTTCAATGAAACTTTCAGGGAATCTCCGGATTGACCTGGCGAGTAATCCTGTAAAGTTTGGTGACGATCGGAGCACTCCTATTTTTGAACTGTCAAACTGTCAAATACAGCTTTTATTTACGATGATGATATTCTATTGTTGGGTGTACATGGGTGTAGATAATGATCTTTACCCGCTCGAGAAGAGAATAGAAGAGAATGAATAAATGATTTAAAATATTATGAGACTTAAATTAAAAAAATTGTTGTTGTTAAATTAAAAATGTGTGTTGTCGCGGGTTTTCCGATATCGAAGCAGTTTTTTTACGAGATGAAAGAATCATATTTTAAGTGATATTTTTTCTGGATATAACTTTACACACTGTTAAATGTACGTACTCACTATTTTTATATTTCACAATAGTACCTAAAGATGTGTTGAGTAATATATCTTTTGAAAACGTTACAATAATAAAATTCGGTTCGGTTTTCGGAAATCTTTTAACAAAGTACTTCCCCAGCCTGCGTCCTTGCTGGGGACAATCCTCATCTCTGATAGCATAGAGTTTTAGAGCATAGACTAACCACACCGCTCCAATGCAGTTATATGGGTTTTTATTATCACAAGTTAGTGATAATACTTACTCTTGTACTGAAAATTATTTTTCAGCAAAACCCAAAAAGTCAAAATAATTTTTTTTTAACATGTATTTTGGTCGCGCATAAGGTGTGACTTTTTGATTTAAAATAAAATAGAAAAAAGTAAATCATTGTTTTTTAATTCGTTTTTCATTGATAATATTAGTCTCTATTATACATGTGCTCCGTATAAAGAGACAAAATATAGTCTGTGGGATAGACCGTATGCTACCGTATTCCTGAACGGATCTGAGTAAAAATATTTATGCTAGTCTCTGCGGATATGAATTTAAAATCATCAATTCAATATGGTTGAAGCGAGAGCATCGACGTTAGCGAATTATTTATAACATTATGAGTGGAATGAAATATCAGAATATATTTTATCAAAAATACAGTAGATTTTTATTAAAATGCTAATATCAAAGGAATAACTCGCTCCAGTTATTATGACTGTTGTATATAGAGCAAAAGAAATGTGTTACATACATTTATACAATCTTTTAATAGGGAAACACATGGTTATCATAAAACATCATCATGAGTATGTTTATCGCAATCATCTCACCACCACGTACTTTTCATGTAATGTACCCATCAAATATGCCACCTTCTTGAACAAAAATATTTTTGACTTTGACTTTGACTTTGACATCATCGATAGCCTACAAGCTACTGCTCTACTACTGCTGGACCAAATGCCTCTTCCAACGGAGGGTATGTTTGTAATCACGACGCTGGGCAGATGGGTTGATCGCAGTTGATGGATGAAGCAGCTAAGAGGACGCTGCTGTCCGTTCTGCTGGAATCAAAAACCTGTCTGCCCAATAAATAATAATAATAAATAAATAAATATACTACGACATTACACACATTGCCACCTAGCCCCAAAGTAAGCGTAGCTTTTTTTATGGGTACTAAGATAGCTGTTGAAAATATTTCTAGAATATAATACATAGAATTACATTTAATATACAGATAAACACGCAGACACGGAAAAACATTCATGTTCATCACACAAACATTTTCCAGTTGTGGGAATCGAACCCACGGCCACGACTCAGAAAGCAGGTTCGCTGCTCACTGCGCCAGTCGTACGTCAAAATGTAGTGATTCAAAAAATTCAAATTCAATATCACAACTTAGTTCAAACAGACCGGCGCGGACAGAATCCGACGGTACTCTTCTTTTCATACAGACCTCCGGCGCGCGTACGTTTGGAACTGGCCGGAGCGACCAAGCTTTGTTTCACATAGACCGGCTGGAGCGCGAAAGAGTACGCAAACGGAGCTGCTCGGCTTCTCGAGAGCGGAAGAGCTCGTCATCAGAAATCATTCGTAGCCGGCTCTTTTATTTTTTCACACTAACCGCGTAAGGTTTGCTCTCTGGCATTCTTAATAACAAAGAGGTGATATGTAAAAATAAAACCTTATTTCAACTATCCAACATTCTATTTTAATCGCTACCAAAATCTGCTCTCCGGTCCCAGCCGGTCTGTGTGAATGGACACTTATAAGCACTTTTGAAACGTCTAGTCAGTCTGTTTGTAGTGACTCTACCCCCGGTTCGAAAGGTATATTCTACCAAGAAGGGATTCTAAACGGGCAAGTAACTCAACAGATTGCTTTTTTTTTATTTTATAGACACAGGCTCCCATTGGGGAATACCTTAGACCCAGTAGTGGACTTTTAAAGTGTTTTTTTTTTTATTTTTATTAACAATAGGCCAGCGCTTGACGACAATCATGCCCGATAGAAAGCAATGATGAGGTCTAGGTTGCTTGCCTAGAAGAAGCCTATTCACTATAGCCTTGAAGGTACTCAAATTATACGTGGCAGGAAACACAGTCTATTGATGAACTTATATAACTAAACAAGAAAACAAAATTAAATTCTAATAGTGTTATGAATAAAACCAGTAAATTAATTATTGTGACAAAACATCAAATAATACGATATCCAATTAATTCCTTACAATTAATAGCTATCCCAAAATCAACAAATAATTATCAACCGAACCGGATTAGTTAATTAAACTAAAATTTCAATTAAATTATTGTCATTAAATAATTGTAAATATCATGGGATCGCGCGCAATATTATCGAAACATACTAATTAACGCATAGATCACTGCAGTTTATAGACGCCCACAAAATTAACATTTGTGCGACATTTTGTGTGGTCGCCTATCGCAAAAAGTATCGGGTTGCAGATCTGCGCCCCACTTATGCTGATCGCTTCGATGAAAAATGCGTTTTGAACACACACCTACCTAATCAGTATCAATATTTATATGATACTGTAGCCTGTATACTCTCTATCCTTTCAACTAACTCTAAATATATAAATGTACTATGACAATACAAACATCGCAATCTAGCCCCAAAGAAAGCGTAACTTGTGTTATGGCTACTGAGTTGACTGATGAATATTATTATGAATAATATAAATAATTCATTTTAATATACATATAAACACCCAGTCACTAAAAAGTAGAATGTTCATCACACAAACATTTTTGAGTTGTGGGAATCGAACCCACGGCCTTTGACTCAGAAAACTAAAATCAAGTTGATTTACTGCTTAGTTAAACAAAACAATAAAACTTATATAGTAATAAATGAACAAACAAAACACCTTTGCCATAATAATATTAGAAAGGATTCATTAAAAAATCGGTTTTGCATTTTCACGTCAATGTCTTCGAGTTTTGGTGCGAAATTGTCAGTCCAGCATCCAGGGAATTTGTCGACCTTCCTGGCGCTATATTGAGGGCTGTGGGAGAAGTAAGAGCTCCTGGGACCCAGACTCTGCATTGGCAATACGGGAATTATAAATTTTCTCTGATCTCGTTATGTTCTTAGCATTAGTCGTGTTTACAAACAGCGAGGAAGACGCGCTGCCAAGCGATTTACTAGTAGCGTTCTCGATTCCGGAGTTCCGAGAGAATTCCGAGAGAATGACAATAAATTCAAAGTACTTTTATTACTTGGTTTTAACTTAAAGACACGAAAATTCGATTTGCGCAACACTTATGTTGTTATACTTATTTATTTGCGAAATATTGCGATGAGCTGGTGACAACATGACCCTCTGGGCATATAACGGTTCCCCGGTACGCGGTGTATATCGTATTTCTAGTATTCGTTTCTCTGAGGTTAACCCCATCCTGAGTTCACGGTAAAGAGCGGTTTTAAACACAAAAATAAACCATAAGATCATGGGAAACCGTCTGCCATGTTGCCCACAGACCGCGATAATTAACTTAAGTACACAAATTAAAAAAAGCGGAGGCGTTAAAATAATATTAAAAAAACACATGGTGAGAGATGCGTTACAATAGAGTTGCTGGATGCGACATTCTACTTTTTTTTTTGTTTTTGAAATCTAAAATAAATGGAGTTTACAGAAATTTATGAAAATATCAATAGAAAGGTTTAATTATTTGTTTGGTTACATTCTATAGCTAATTCTTCATTTCAAATAATATAATCTCGGGGAACCCTATTGGTAAACTAGTCCAAAGATTTTGAAAATTAGCTTTAAAGTAATGTTTTAGGCACGGTGCTTTGTTTTATTGTATTTATGGAAATTCAGGAAACATGATTGCGTGAGAATTTTCCAGAAACTTTCAAAATCTCTCTCTCTCTTTTTGTGCCTCTCCACTACTGGAGGTTGGCCGTCAGCTTAGCGAACTTCTCGCGGTCTTGCGCCAAGCGAAACAATGTTTCCACGCTTACAATATTGGTCCATTCACGGATGTTGCGCAGCCATGACTTCTTCCTCCTTCCAACATGTTGTTTGCCCTCTACTTTGCCCATCATTATGAGCTGGAGTAGTTGGTAACGCTCATGTCTCAAAACGTGGCCCAGATATTTGACTTTACGCTTTTTAATGATAAGCAGTAACTCCCGGCTTCTGGCGACGCGTTTCAAAATCTATAAAATCAAATCTGCAATTGTGGACATCTCTCATCATCAGAGGTGGCCGGTACCCTGTAGTGGGCCAATAAAGGTTTTATAACGATGATGAGTATTAAAATGAGTCTTTGTTAAAAATCCTGTTATATTGAAGACCCCAGGTGTTAACCAGGGATTTCTTTACGTTGAATGATCAGTGGCTTGCACAGGGTATGAAGAGGATAAAAAATTAAGAAAATCTCCCGTACGAGTTAAAAAAAATATAGGGGTAGGCATTTTAAGAGATATGAAAAGCCTACCGTTAAGTTTTTATAACTCGTACTGGAGATTTTCTCCATTTTGTATTATCTGCATACCTGCTAGTGCATATCTATGCACGCCACTGGTGGTGATGACTATAATTTTGACAAAAGGAGTCGTTGCTGCAAAATTAATTCCATTTAAATGAATGTCAAACTGTCAATTAATGCGCCACATCTAGTGGAAGTACGTCCTGAGCACAATAGAAGCACATGGCTGAGGCATGTGCGCGACACGTTATTGTGTGCTATTCATAAAGCGTAGATAATGGACTTCAGATAAACTCAATTTGTTAATGGAAACATTACCCTTTCATTGTTACGCAATTAGTTTGCAGTTATCACCGCCCAGGCATAACATATTTTCTAAAGGGTAGTATTTAAACGAGTTCCTTTATGTGGTTGATATTCAATCAACACGCTCGGAGTGCCATGTGTGAGATTTTCTAGTTTCATTTACTTATTCGATCGCGTGAAGTTGAATACGATTTGTATGGAATCGAAAAAGCGCCATCTAGTGATAGTACGGTTTCAGCGTATTGCAAATAGATGGCAATGCTTAAAGTCAAAGTCAAAGTCAAAGACAAAAATATCTTTATTCATGTAGGCCCATTGATGGCACTTTTGATGCGTACATTACATAAGTACACGGTAGTGAGATGATGGTGATAACCATATTCGTTTACTTATAAACTAAAGCTACGAGGGTTCGAGGGGTGTTTTTTTTTTAGACTGCGCTATTACCGTTACTGATACGTACCGCTGAGATGTGGAACGCCCTCCCGGCAACTGTTTCCAACTTGAGCTCCTTCAAGGCAAGAGTGACTTTTTAGCAAACATAATTGTCGTAAACCGCTGGTCTATCGATAATGTAAAAAAATAAACATGAATGTGAATTAAAGATATCGTAAATATAATAATGATAGATTACAAGCTCTTTCAAAAATTCCTATAAAGAAAATGAAAGTTTATTTCGTTTGGTAGTGTGACCTTAATCTAACAGGACTTTTAAAATCGGTTTGCAATAAAAAGTATGATTCATATCCAAAAAGAGGAATCTGATACGCTGGTAGAAAACGATTCTGACAAATATTTTGACATTTAAAATCAATACTTTATTGAAACACCCATTAATTGGTTACGGCTGTTTGATAGTTTACCAATTAGAGGTTACGTGCGTAACCAATTAACTAATTAATGGATTACCAACTTGATAATCAAGCTTGAAATTTTAACTTAACATTCAATTATGTATTGTATAGAAGCAGGCGTTACTTTGCGGAAATCCATGATATATTATCAAAATTAAGCTTAATTTGATAATTCAATTATGTATTGTGAACATTTTATCTAAGCAAAATAAAGTGTCCCGAGAATAAAAATTAGACTCCAATAAGTTTATTAGTAGCTCAATCCTAATTACCTATGATAAATGCGAGTGTGTTTTTTTAGTTTGACTTTCTTCTCGTTCTAACTAAGCATCCAGGGCTTGATTTTTGGTACAGAGTTAGTTGAAAAGACTGTAACTAGGATATGTTACTTTTCATCCTTAAAAAAAACATGATATATTTAAAAATACGAAAGTTTCTGTAATTTTTAATTACAGAAACTTTCGTATTTTTACACGACAATTTGTCCTACATTCATGTCCTAACAAAAAAACTATCGCCCTGATTTTCAGAAAAGAGATAGTTGACGGAAAAGTCGGAGGTTAACATAAGCTCCTATTGGTTCTGTCTAATTCACCGCGGGTAATATATCTAATAATTGAAAAGACATAATAATATGGCAATTACAAATCTATATTAGAAACAAATATATAATATTGTAATATATTACAGAGCTGAATTATTTGAATACTATGTATTTGATAATATTCGCTGTATAGAAGCATAAAATTATTGTACAGAAATTGGTACAATCAAATGCGAAATTTATTTTTAGTTTATAGTTTATCAGTGGTTGTATTATAAAAGACCTTTTCTTCTTTACAGATAATGCCAATCGATACATGAGAAAGAACCTACAAATGTATAAAACGACGCACCATGAGACTCACATATGAGCCAATATGGCAACGGATTTACTGAGACTGCGCTCACCCGGGGATGATTCCGAATTCAAAAATAGAACGGTAACGCGCAGGAAACGATGGCCGGATGCGTGCATTTGGATCCTGCTGGCGGACATCTTGTTTGTCGGTTGTCATGGTTACCAGGAACAGAGGTTCGCGATGGAGCCGCAAGATCAGGTTTGTTGATTTATTTCAATATAATACCGCACCCTGGATCTTCGTACTACTTAAGGGCGCCATCTATTAAAAATAAACCGAAGTGCCATTTTTTTGTTACACTGGATAACGCCGTAAACTACCTCAAATTTCCAAGCTACTTTAATTTAACTCTTAGGTAATATTGTACCAAAACTTATATTTTTTATTAATTTTACTCAATATTTTATTTTTATCTGTAAGTCTTTCAAAATTGATTTTTCAGATCTACCAGGCGTCCCATGACGGCAAATCTTTTTTTATTAAAGCGTATGCGTCGTTCGTATTAAGTATTTTCTTTTATTCTAATTTGGAATTTAAACGGGAAGAATCACAACATGCGTCATAAAAAGTCATTAATATTGTGTGGAAAGTAAGAGACAGTAAAGTTAATTTCGTAATGTCTTACTTGGCATTTATTTTATAAAGAAATGTCAAATTATAAAAAAAACCTGTCAGTATAGTTTTCTTTCTTGATTATTAATTTTTCAAGTCCAAAAGTAACGTCTTTTGCGGAATTTCATGTTCATTATGAAAATTAGGCTTAATTTGCTATACTCCGCGAAAAGCAGGAGAATCTGTATGGTGTAATTTATAATTTCCTCCATCGTTATACTCCACACCAAACAGATCTTCGGCAATCTATCCTTTAGGCACGTTTCGCTCCGAAACCGTAGCATCCTCAGGATATGTTGACTTTACAATGAATAATTGTTAAAATATAATTAAAAGGGCCAGAGCACATCGAGTACGGTGGTGCAGAGCATTTTCTTTGCCTATAAGTTTCATTCCAGATTCAAATTTTTAAATATCGATCTCAAGGCACGAAAGGGTATTTCTTGAATCGATCTCAAAACATTGAGATCTGTATATTCTCATCACTAGTTACAACGCCCTGCCGTCTTTCGTATGTGCTGGTTTTAAAAACCGTAACACAAACACGTTTCAAAACGTGGAACAAATACGCGGCCTAAAGTTATACGTAGCAGCTACTTGCAAATTTTAGTTGTTTAAATAAAATGAAACAGCCAATATGATCAGTAATAACAGACTTAGATACTTTTTAGTTTATCCTAAAAATGTTAGTTAATTGCTAAGTAGGTGCTACATCTTCCTATAATAATATTTTGTTATTAGAGGAACTTAGACTTTTGTTCTCTCGAGAATATTTTACTGAATCGTGTTTGTGTTCAGCGAAAAATCATTTACTCAGAAATTTTATCAAAAATAACATATTTTTTGGACTGTAGAGAACTTTTTAGATTTAATAATAGTGTTGGGTATCTGACAATGCTCATTGTCAATGTTTATGTGTCTACTTACTATTATGAATGCCAAAGTGTATCTGTATGTCACTCAACTTTTTCAATATAGAACCCAACTGCGCACATAAACTCGTTTCGTTAACTCTGGTTCCGCAATCGTTGCATTATTCCATGTGCCCAGACATAAACTCGAAAGTGTCGTTATAAAAGTTAAGTTTTATGTTATTTTTAATGAGTGCGTTTATCAGCTACGTTGTATGGGTCCAATTGATGTGGGTCAGGGGTCATTAACCTATTTTTGCTTAATCCATCTCCATTACACTCAAAACACCTAGTTCATCAACATCGGCTTTATCGACATTTTACCAGCTCACTACAGGGTATGGGTAAGAATGAGAAGGATTAAGGCCATAGGATTGTCTACCAGTGGCGTGCACTTCATACATGCACAGAAGCACTGCATACCCTCAAATTGAAATATAGCTCGTCTAGGAGGAGGATTTTTGCCATTTTATGCATTTTTCCTGCTGTATGCATACACTGGGAAGAATCCCAGTGCACGCCACTGTTGTCTACCATGCTGCCTAAGAATGGATAGGAACTCTTAACACGTCTTTGAGAATATCCTGGAGAACTTTTAACCGTGCAGGTCTCCTCATGATTCATATTCCGATACGTAGATGCGTATTCGGCCGTGGTAGACGATTAAAGCCTAAAAAAATCCCATTCCGAGAGATAATAACTAGTAAATACCACGATAGTATTTTTGGATTTGTCGATATTTCGACCCAGTTGCATTGGTCACGATCCGTGGTGGTTGAGTCCCGCCGTGACCACGATCCATGCAACTGAGTCGAAATATCGACAAATCCAAAAATATTATCGTGGTATGTACCCGTTGAACTATATTTAAGAATGTTGATAAACCCCGACAATCATAGTTTAAAACCTTTGATAAAAACCAGGCTTGACATGCACTCCCTTAAACCCCTTGTGCCTACAAAAGAGAAAATCTGTGTTCAGAAGTGGGATTTAAATAAGCTGAGGTTGGTACGATGATGATTAATTTGAAATTACCATAAGTTTTGTGGGAAGCGATTTCGCGTCGCCTTGTAAAAAAAGCGTCGTAAAGTATTAGTTAGGTGAACCATAAATAATGGCACGTCCAGGTTATCTGATAAACATTCAGTATTTAGCATGAATATGTATGAGACGCCGGGATCTAGATAGCTGTTACAAATTATGATCTACGAATTCCGTTTTATTAATAAATTCAGCGACCTTGCTGGCCGGTTTAGTTTATAAACACTGATATTAATTAACGTGGGGTACAAGTTATGAACTTTATTGAACAACTATCAAAATTTTGGCGACCTCCTTGGCGGAACGGTGAGCGCTGTGAATTTAAGCAGGAGTTCCCTACCCGGATTCAATTTCAGGCAGAAAATTCTCTGGAGGGAATTTTCTCTGGAGAGTGGTTACTAGCCACAGCCAATGTCTCTAGCGAAAAAAGCGATTATGTGTTCCGGTGCGATGTCGATGTAGAAACCGATTAGGGGTATGACTAACAAATTAGCCCGCTACCATCTTAGCCTGCATCATCACCTACAGTCAGGTGAGATTGCAGTTAAGGTGTAAAGGAATAAAAAAAGGAAAGAATAAGCGGTATATTAAAAACGTGAAAGTTTGTTGATATAATTATATGGATGCTTGTTACTCAACCACGTCAAGACAGAAGGACAGATCTGGATTAAAATTGGCACAGAGATAGTTAATAGTTTTTAATAATAAAGCTACATTTTATCTCGAATAAAATAAAGGGTTCCTTCGGGATTTGTAAACAACCTTTATAAATGTGGACCAAGTATTGGGCAACAATTGGGCGCCTCGTTACAACCGGTAAGAAACTGCCTTTTGTCTAGACCAGTTTATCATCAAAATAAACTCCGTTATATCGGTGGAACATGAGCCTAACGATCGTGTTCCGAACCCAGTGTCATTACCGGATCTCAACGACAAGATCCGTGTGGTCACAGGTATTATTTCATAAATTTATTTACGTACAAGAATAACAGCTGTTTGAATTAAGCCTCGAACATATATTATGTTTTCTGTCAACAAAAAATCTTCTGGGCTTTGTGTCAGGCAAAATGTGCGCTACACTATGATTATAATTTTCAAGTTGTAACCCTTAAAAAAATCCCATAGTCGAGTAAGGCCCACCCCTCTAATAAACGTTCCAACTGGAGTTTTCTTCAACTCATAGTAAAATTATAGAAAAATCAACTCATAGTCTGATCGCATGTTAGCCGATAACAAAAACAAAGATATAAAGGGTCTTATGTGGTTAACTAACTAACAATTTCGCTACCGTTCATAAATTAGCACACTATTTAATAAGAAATGTCTTAGTTTGAATACATAATTATTTTGTTAATAATTTACATAGGTATTTGATCGACGTTATTTTTTATATGTAATATTTTAGTAGTTAACTACGTAGTGAAGTTTTATAATTTTCAATATAGTTGTCGTTTTAGCTTGGGGTTTACTGCCACATTATTTTAAATATCAGTTTTTAGGGTTTGTTATCCCTGGAAACGTCAACAATATTAAAGTAATACTGCTTTTGGTGATGGCAGTAACCCTGTTGTCCGGACTTCTTGCCATTCCATGAAGAGATCTTTAAAAGAGCATTTTATATACACAACGTAAAATTTAAATCACAGCGCCCTCATAGAGTTCCATTGTAATGGAATTGTGATTGACTATAAAAATAAACCGTCCAACAATCCGCACTGGGCCAGCCTGGTGGACTCCGCCCTAACCCCTTCTCATTTATTTTATTTGTTCACCACTACCCAGTTAGGAAAATAAAGGACGAATAGAGAAAAAGACAAAGACTAGAGTAGAATCCGAAAGGCGGCCTTATCGCTTAGAAGCGATCTCTGCCAGGCAACCTTAGGTTTAGGGCAACAAGAGACATTGTGTCTGATTGTGGCAGCCTCATTGTGGGACCCGTGCTCTGTAGTGGGCCGGTAATGGGTCGATGTGATGAAGATGATGAAAGAAATAAATAAAAACAACCTACTTTTTCAGCCTACTACTATTTTTTTTGTATTAAGATGGCATCTACAAAGCAAGCGCTACACAGTAGAGTGATAACTAGCCACGGTCGAAGGCTTCCACTAACACCAGAGAAATTATAAATTTACCCTGGAAATGCACCCGGGACTTCCTGATCTTACCACCATGCCATGAAGGTCGTAAAAAATAGAATATTTTTGCGATGCGGTAATAGCCTACATTAAGCCTAAGTTAGGCAGCTAGAATTTTTCGGATTTATGTGCGTTCTTGCGGTTTAAGTAATTTTATTGTTATTCACTTATATGAAAACTTAAAAGCTATTTATTATATATATTTTTAATGTTTTGTTATTTCTTGTTTTTGCTGTTAATTTGTGCAATAAAGCCTTTATCTATATTTTATATTACATGATTAGAGGTTTGCTAACATTGCAAGTTAGAAAGTGTTTAACAAAAAAAAAGAAAAATCTTAATTAAATATGCCAAAATAATTCTTTAATGGGCAGTGCAGCTATCCGTAAAAAGTATACATAAATATGAGGGTAGTGTGGTACCATTAAGAAAATCCCACTATCTTCTTCCTAATCGACCAAAAAGTGACGACCGATTGGCGCAGTGGGCAGCGACCCTGCTTTCTGGGTCAAAGGCCGTGGGTTGGATTCCAACAACTGGAAAATTTTTGTGTGATGAACAGGAATGTATAAGTATTTGTCTATATTGTTCATAAAAAAAAATCATCAATGATCACATAGCAACCATAACACAAGCTGCGCTTACTTTGGGACTAGATGGCGGTGTGTGTATTGTCGTAGTATATTTATTTATTTATTTAAAAAAAAACTCCCGTTCTTTATTCAAGTTATCTAATATCACTTGATTTAACGGTAAAGGAAAACATCGCGAGGATATCTGCATGCATGAGAGTTCTCCAATTCTCAAGGACGTTAGTTCTACCTGTCCGCAATGGGCCAGCGTGGTTAGACCGTTCTCATTCTGAGAGGAGAAACGTGCCCTGGGGGGTCGATGATGTGTTGATGATGATGATGATGATGATATCCGTCCTACGGCATTGTCATCGTCCTTAAAGATTTTAACCTTAAATTTTCGTGGTTAATCAACATTTCTTAAGCATAGATAAACGGGTACATACCACCATAATAGATAGTTGCATGGATCGTGGTCACGACGGGTCCATTCAACTGGGTCGAAATATCGACAAATTCAAAATATTATCGTGGTATGTGTGTGCACTTCATACAAGCACAAAAGCAGTGCATACCCTAAAATTTTTGAATAACTGAAAAAGGGGAAGGATGTATCAATTTGATGCCGTCTTCCTTCTTTATGCATACCCTGGTCAAAAACCCTGTGCACGCCACTGTATGTACCCGTTTATCTATGCTTAAGAAATTTCAACGTTCTTGTATCAAATGAATTGCGGCACCGAATGAAAATCCATCAGTCCGAACCCCTTGTTTAATACTCAATGTGTTAACATGGGTAAATGGAACATGTTAACACATTTTATATTTCCTGTCGCGTTGTATTAAATGTGGTTAACACAAAACTGGAAGAGAAAGCACACAAATTAATGCCATGCTTTTAGAAATAAGGTTATACACCTGCATTGACTTTTGAAGGTAGCGAGACATTTTAATTCAATATGAAAGCAATAAATTGTTTGTTTATTGACAGCCGATTAGCGCAGTGGGCAGCGAACCTGCTTTCTGAGTCCAAGGCCGTGGGTTCGATTCCCACAACTGGAAAATATTTGTGTGATGAGCATTAATGTTTTTCAGTGTCTGGGTGTTTATACGTATATTCTAAGTATTTATGTACGAGTATATTATTCATTAAAATATACATCAGACATCTTAGTACCCACAACATAAGCCATAACATAACATACGCTTACTTGTGTATTGTCGTAGGATATTTATTTGCTTATTATAATGAACGATTTTTCTTCCACAGAGTGCGATACTCGGCTCGCGGGTGACTCTCCCCTGCCGGGTGGAGAACAAGATAGGCAGCTTACAGTGGACCAAAGACGACTTCGGTCTGGGAACCCATCGCAACCTCAGCGGTTACGAGCGGTACTCCATGATCGGGAGCGACGAGGAAGGTGAGTTTATCTGTTCTTTTACCCGTTTTCACTTAGGCTATAGTAAATCGGATGCCTAATTATATAATATTTTTTATACTATGTTTTATTTTATTTGTGTAAGCTAGTTCAAGTATTAGAATGTTTTTTTTTTAATTATGCACAACCTGCGGTCTTTTTTCCTTTTATTTCCTTATCTGAGAGTGAGAGAGATTTTTGCGAGAAATCTTTTACATAATTTAAATATAAGCTAAAAATCTTTGTTTAATTTTTTTACAAGCGCGCCACCTATTATTTTACTTTACTACTTTACTACAAAAAGCTGTTATTAGTTTAAGCTGCTAGTATTTCTAAGTAGAGAAAATATTACCACTTCTTTATGTTAATTTTAATGTCTCATTAAGTGAAACTGTTTCTTTTGAGAATAAATGTCTTCAAACCTAATCCATGACCTATCTGTACGCAAAAAAGGTATGGTATAGGTACAAACCAACTAACGCAAATTCAATTTATTAAACTAAGTAAGTGGTGACAGAATTAAGAATGGAATAGTTTGAAAGAAAATTTCGTTTGAAGTTTTGTATCCCGATGTTTATTTACGAAGCACGTAATAAATTACAGCTGACAATTCCAATTTACTAAAAGGAAGTTTTTCATTTATTTCGCTTGGAATTAGGAAACCGAATTTCAAAGCAGTGGTCTCATATCCATGAAGGACTGACAAAAGAGGTTTTTGTGTTGAAATAACAAAATATACAATACTACTATTACAGTAATGAGTACTGTCAAATATGAGAAAGGGTTAAGACCGTAGTCAACCAAGATGGCACTGTGCGAATTGGTCGAGTTTTAACGACTTTGAGGACATTATGGAGTACTCTCAGGTGCGCAGGTTTCCTCGCGATGTTTTCCTTCACTGTTGAAGTAAGCGATATTATAATTGCTTAAAACGCACATAACTTAGAAATGTATGAGGTGCCTGATGGGATTCGAACTCGCCCTCCCGAAAGTGAAGTCAAAGTCCTACCCACTGAGCTATGATTGCTTTGAATTAACTCTTGTGTACTGAAACTTAATTATTTGTTCAGTAACAGCTGAGGATGGGAAAGCTTAATTGTCTGACCCCTTATTGGGAATATCCCAAATCTAAGCCAAAAATCATGTTGATTGGTTGCTTAGTTAGAGCGAAGCGAAGAGGAAGGACATACAAAAAAACACACCATCGCATTTATAATATTAGTAAGGAAGTAAGGATTAGATACTGACATCTCACTGACTATGTACTACGTAAAACATACGAATCAAACACACACGCGCACATACACACACACACACGAACGCACACACATACAAACTTGCAACACCCCGTTGTTCTCGCTAGGGGGTTAAAAATAGAAAAAAAGTTTGGACAATTAGACAAAAAAACGTGTAGTAATGTTTCTCAGAACGCTTTTTTGGGTTACTGCCGCGGCTAAATTTAAATAACGTATGTGACGTGGTACATTCATGTAGGTATTTAAAAATATTTGAAATAATTTCACTGTTTATATGCGGCCGTGACTTGAATACCACTCGACAACATTACTCGTCTATAATATTTAGAACAGCTTCTTTGAATACACCTAATGATTGTTTATAAGTTCGAGTCCAGATTATAATTTTTTCCCTCGTATTATTTTTTCATCGTCCTGATACATACAACGTGTAACAGAATTACGAAATAATATTGAACGATGCATACCTATATTTTATAAGGAATCACTCTCTGGAAATATTAATTTGAAGGAAGCATATATATTTTTCCATACATACGAATTCAATGCATTCTAAGTGTTTACTTATGACAATCCTATCGAATATAAAAGACCAACACGCGCGTAGTACCTACGCTACGCGACGCGTACCTAATAAAGTGACAGACGCCTCGTATAACTAACTCGTTTTGCTTAATAGGTATCCTAAAGCGCCTGTCGCGGTAGCGAGGTGACTGGATTGAAGAATCGTGCGTGACAAAATACTTAGTCATCATTAGTAAGTCAAAAAAAACAAAATTCTACTAGCAAGTTGAAATAGCAACAGACAGGCCATGCTTGTCGTAAGTGTGATGGCCGTTGGATCATGAAAGTTCTAGAGTGGGGACCACACACAGGGAAGCGTAGCGTGGGACGCCTTCCAACACTATGGGCCGACGACATAAAGAGAGTGACGGGGAGTGGATTGATGAGGAAGGCTCTGGATTGATGAAGAAGCTGAGCCTTCCTCATCCATCCATGACCGGGTCTGGTGGTACTTTTTGGAAAAGGTCTATGTTCAACAGTGGATGTCAGGCTGATGATGATGATGATGATTTAAAAAAAAAAATGTAATTGTAATTGTTATTAAAAGGTAACGAGTACATCTGTAGTAGAAGATATTTGGGTAAATTGCGTTGTACATTTTATTTTCACCCAGTAATACGGTCGCGGTCTGCTTTTGTCTATCAACGGCGCATAAACACGAGGTAGCCTGTGGGAACTTTTCCGGGAATCATGGCGGGGGATTAATCAAGTGTTAGGTAACGTGCGCTGATCAATGTGGATCTATGGAAGCCAGTCTATAAAACACTTCTACAACGTGTCAATTTAAACCGAAATAATACTTCACAGACTTTAGGGGTACATAATATACTGTCTCTGATAGTTATCTGTGGAACCAAAAACCTGATAATTTTTGAGCCCTAGTTTTACTAAAAGAAACCAGATACAGCCCTAAAATCACATGCAAAATTAAAAAGAAAGTGACTCCTGTCACTTTATTAGTTACGCATCGCGTAGCGTAGGTGCTATTCGCGTGTCGGTCTGTTATCTTCAATAGTTTTATTAACGATATAAGATAAGGAAATATTCCGTTTTTCTAAAAAGCTGAAGGGGCTACGCCAGTAGCTTGTGTACATCGGCGTTTTGATGACACATGCTTATTTCCTAACCCTCAAGTTATGATGTCAGCACATAAAACCATACTTCCCACATATCCATCCCAATCCTCATGACTCTTGACGTGGCTCATACGAAACTGAATATATTATTAGAAATATGCGCATGAGGTCATTGCCCCTAACATTTTGGCTTAGGAAGCTGTACGTAACGATTGTTTGGAACATCTGGTATTCGAAATGTGCGCTCAAGGTTATAGGAATTTCTTTTGGCACATAAACAATGGAATGAATTTGAATCGATTTCGAGAAGCAATTTACGAAAAGACATAGTAAAATATTTTATAATATAAAATTTTAATGTATAGAAATACATCGAGGTTTCTTTACTATTGATGAATTTTTTAATGACAAGGTTGCCTAGAAGCAAGCCCCGCCGCTTTTATCTCACACAAGATAGAACAAAGATTGTTAAATTGTAAAACGATGTTGGAAAAGAGCAACTGCTGAGTTTCTTGCCGGCTACTTATCGGTAGATTCTGCCATCCGAACAGGTGATAGAGTCACTACAAACAGACATACTTGACGTTTCGAACGTGCTTATATTAGGCCTACTTGAAATAATTTTTTTTTTTTTTTGCTTTCGCGCTCACCTCACTCCCCCGGTGACGCCGTAGCAACCCCTCAGGTGGTTATCGGCAAGTGTACATCCGAAAAATGATACGAGTTGGAAAAACTTAAGGGTAGGCTTTTAATAACTCCTACAAAGCCTGTCCTTGAGTTCTCTATAACTCGTCTGGACATTTATTTTAATTTTTTATTATCTACCCGCTTAGTGCATGCATACACTGTATGCACGCCACTGACTACTGCTGGCTAAATTCTGCCGTAAAACAGCATTAGCAGAGCGCAAAGAGCATGGTTCCCGGTATAATTTTTTTTTTTTTTATATCATACAAACACATAAAAAGTAAGCCAAAGAATACAGATAAAGTCTGCGATTTCCACACTAGAATTCCCTGTGTCGTGGAAATCACTAAAAGTTAGTAAAGTTATTACAGTCACATGAGGCTTAACATGACGTCACATGACTTGCGTGACGTCTTTCTGGCCTGCAAAGTGTTGCTCCGATTATAGGCAATGGTTTTAATCTTACCATCAGGTGGTACATCGTCTTGGTCCGTCTATTAACACTGTAAAAAAAAACATAATGTCTACCGCCTTTCATTAAACTATTCTTTATTAGATTCTATTTGTTATAAACAATTCTTAAATACAGTTCAACGGGTAAATACCACGATAACATTTTTGGATTTAGAATATTATCGTGGTATGTACCCGTTGAACTGTATTTAAGAAATGTGGATTTACCACGAAAATCTTAGTTTAAAATCTTACGTTATACACATCTTTACAAATGTGACAAATTTCAGACGACTCCAATAACTCTAGCGTCCCATTACAACAAATAACACACAAGGGATAATAAAATAAAACGCCTGTGAAAATGTTCAAACAGATCGGCTGTATAAGAAATTTTGCAAGATTTCTATTCTTTCATAACGCGATATTATAGTCATATTTTATGAAACAAAAGCTGTTCTGAACACGGCATTTGTCTGTTTTTTAAAAGGAACACTTAACATTGTAAAAAGCTCGCATTAGGTACGCGAATGCTGATCTTTATATATCCACGTCTGCAGTAAGTAGGGCTGGCAACAATAAGATATTATTTATATATATATATATACAGAGTTTTATTTTAATTACAGTAATTGTTTTACTTAATTTGTTCTTATCCATCTTCTTAAAGCATTTTTTCTGATTTCAGGACAGATATATAATATAGAATTTCTTAATTTTAAGAACAGTTTGTCTGTGCTTTACTTTCAGATTCGATTCTTATTACTATCATTGTCTGGTTTTTTTTCTGTTATAAATATCTCAGTACCAGCCCCTAGCAATTCAAATCGCGTTGTCTATGGTATAGGCACGGGCCTTGGAGAGCACGTTATAGTTATCACCACTTTTATGTGATAATAATCGTTAAGTCCCGCACAACCGAGTTTTGGATCTATGCTCTAAAACGCTCTCTCCTATTAGAGAGACTGCTCACCAGCAGGGCTAGCTCAGGCAGGAGACAAAAATTATATCCCCTGATTATATCCCCTGATTATATCCCCTGATTATATCCCCCGAGTATATCCCCTGCTTATATCCCCTGACAAGGGATATAATTAACGTGCCCACTTGCTAAATCACTAGAACATAGAATAGGAGAAGTTTACCCCCGTTTATTAATACACATATATATACACATATACACATATACACATATACGCCAGTGCTATGAGAGTTTATAAAGCCGTGGGAGACGATACATTTTTATCCTTTCCCCGGGAAGAAATTTGTCTCCTGCCCATGCTAGCCGTGCAGAGGGACATTATTAGGTTGCCGATGAGAGTGGAAAATATATAACCTAAGAAAAATGCAAGCATCAATGCAAAAAAAGTTTTTCCTAACCTTCGCTTTAACACGAGTTAACTTAGGAATTTTTATAACAATACATATTGCATTTCCATGCTGAACAGATCAGAATAGTCGATATTTTAATAAAAATGCTGCTTAGAATATATCATATTAATACATTATAGTTCAGAAAAAAAAACAAGATGTTGCTATGGAACTTAGTGCAAAAAAAGTTAGAGTTTACATCAATACAATAGTGTTATATAGTTTGGCTTAAAAAATTACATGAAGTAGAGCACAAAATTCTATTTTTATACACGATTGGCAACCCTTAAAGTACCTTTAGTACAAGTCTATTTATAGTTTAGCGAAAATGAATACAATATTCATTTTCTTCATATGTCGTCAACCGTTGCTAAAACTTAAACTTGGTATTACATTCAGGTACTTTCTAGGGTATTCTAATTGAACTTCTTTCTTGCAGCTTGAATCTTCTTTTTTTAATTTTATTACTCACTCGTAATTACGATTTCATGAGTTAAACTTGACTGAAAAAATACGTAAATAATGGCCTGAATATAATAATATGACATTTAAATAAGGCTGTATATATCCATAGCGTCGAGTCGCACAGCTAAAGTGGCAATAGGCGGGGCACAAAGCTCGGCGAACCGATAGACGATGGTGCCAGAATGGTCACCTCGCACTGGTAAACCCGGCAGCTCAAGACCGTGGTATTTGGAACTCCCTACAAAATACCAATCTCCAGCAGTGGACGGCCATTGGTTGACATGATGATGTCTATACTTAAAATTTTAACATCAGAATAATGAATTAAAATATATTTATTATTCTGAAATTTTAAGTAATATATATACTAATACATAGGGGACTCGTGAATGTTTTTCCTTTACCAGTATATGCTGATAATAGTAACGATATAATATAGTCACGATTACAGTAAATTTATTCATGACCAGAGTGACACTGACACTTTAAACCACGCACAGAGCGTCGAAAAAACTGGATTATCGACACTCACGAAAACCAACAAAGTTTTCGAGATCATAAACTCTTGCTAGGAGTACAGGTGTTTTACATTTTAACCTAGTTTCAACAGCAAATAATCGCAAATGTTTAGTGTCTACCTAAAACATACATTACGATAAAGTAGATTATGAGTTACCAAAAGGCTTTTAACGGAGTTTCGTTTGATTTGTATTTAAATTTATGAAGTAAATACAATTACCTAAACGCTCGTCCGGGAAGGCACTTACGTCACGCTTACTTCTGTCGCCAAGAAGCATTGCTGTGTTCTGGTTTGAAAGGCGTGGCTGCCGGTGCAAACAAAGGCACATGAGGCTTAACACTTACGCTTCAGATTAATGGACACAGGACGGCACCTTGCAGGACATGTTCCTTACATGCTCTGCAAGGTATTGTAAGAAAGCTTGGGTGTTAATTATTGCTCTAACCAGGTTGCTCTTCTAATAATTTTAAATGACATTGTGAGATGATGATAACAAAAAACAAAAAAACTGAAAAAGGCTTCTTCTTAGACCAGAAGCGTTTGGAACCCTCGTAGCTTTAGTTTTAAGTTTACGAATGTGGTTATCGCCATCATCTCACTACCGCGTAATTCTTATGTACGCATCAAAAGTGCCACCTATGGACCTACTTGAATAAAGATATCTTTGACTTTGACTTTGATTGCTTGGTATAAAGGCGACGGTTTTCAAAAAGAACTCGGTTTTTGTCAGGTCAATTGCTTGATCCGACAATGCAACAAAAAAACCTATCTCTATAATTATCTTCTATAGATACATACATATGTATAGAAGATATATAAAAAGGCTTACAGGTTTGACATTTTTTGGTTGTCAAACAAACCAGGGGGTAAAATTAAGGAAATTATGATACCCCAAAGGAACAGTTCAGAGTGGTACATTTACATTTATTTGTTATATTATGAAAAGTGAACAAATTTGAACAAAGTGTCGTGCAAGAACTAGTCAATTTAATATTGTAGAAATTCCTTCATATCTCATCTAGATCGTAATCGATTATTACTAACTTGTTATGCAAATATATCTATAATTATTACTATATAATATCTATGTTTCGCTAATTTATTTTGTAAAAGTGATCACACATAAAATATGTGCACCCATCCGCACGCAACGAATATAAAATTCACCTTCAATTAACCACATAATCCTCTGATTATTAATGTCCCACAGTTGGACAAATGTTTATTCGAAAAACAGGGATAAAGATTAAATGTTTCACAATGTTTTAATGCGGTTTTGATGCTACCATCCGTTCTATCTAATTTACATGCAAGTCTTGTAATACATAAAACGCTTAGACGAGTTTTTATTTTGTTGTCATATTATTTAAATTTTGAAATTTATTTTGTACGTTACGGTATGCTCTCTATTTTTGCTTCAATTTAAGTTTTGTTATTTTTGGTAAACTAGTTTTTTAACTAAATACTGATCAAAGGCGGTTATTCTCATAACGTTATTAAACTTCTAATACCTAAAGCTGTTGTCCGTTATTTAATGCGGGTGTATCAGCGATATTATTTATAAGTCTTACAAAAGACGCGATACTGGTGTCTTGGACTATTTTTTTATGTATATTTTTTTTAAAGCCCTATATTACCTTAACGGAAGTAGTATCCATTTTCCAATCAAATTCTACTCCTCCAGCCAATCCACTTTTCCGACCACAACCTCAATGTAAGATATGCTAGTTTTGTTTTATGAATATTCAAATAATGCGGTTGATATGTGTGAGATATGCGTTCAGCATTACGCCAATGTAATACCGGCTAGCTCTTGATCAGTAGCGCGGGTCAAACGGCAATCATGTGTTAAAATTAGTAACCTGACAGCTTAGAAACAAGACGCCGCTTGATTCTATACCACTTTATTTAATCGATATTAATAATAGATTGCCTTTTTTAATGATCGATAGGCCAGGGACAGTATTATATAGCAGGTATAACTCGCGTCAGTTAAACAGAACGCCCCATTTTATGTTGATTACTTTATAAAATATACTGTACCTGCTGTTTTGATAAAATAAAATTAATTGAATTGTCTTCAATGCGGTTACAGCAGATCAGAATACAGTTGTCATTACCCTTCCTCTACCCCCGGTATTGTACGAGACAACTAAGGTAATTTAACGGAAAACGATAAGCGCTTTCTGTGCTACTACTACCAACTATTGTGACCACCAATCTATCTACTACTACTAATCACTACGCTGTGATTATGGGCAAACTCTCGTTGGGAAGAGGTCTTTAGTCCAGCAATGCACTTTTATAGGCTATCGATGAAGTTAAATAAATAAATATAAATAAATAAATAATAGAATAAATAAATTCTTCTTCTAGTCTTTTGAAAATCTTCAAATCTATATTAAGAGCAGGTGTTGGGACTCAAATTCAAAGGCGTTTTAATAGTTTTATTTTAACTTTAAATCACTAGATTTTAATATTTTAATAAACGACTTAAGAGCAAGGACCTGACACCAAGCTACCATAGTCAAAAACTATATAAGGTGGGCATTGACTTTAACAGCAGGTACTTTGAAAATGAGTAAATGACGAATAAGCGCATGAAAATATTCAAATTTTTCAAAAATATTCTCTCACTCTGCTGTACCGCAGGTGATCGGTGTGACGGTTCAACTGTCGACCATCAGCGCTCCTTTTTTTGTTCGCAACCTATTTAATAATGCTAAATCGATAACATGTGTTATAAGTCCGAATTTACTTTATATGTGTGCAATGGATTGCTCATCTTCAGCTTATTGTTACCCCACTGTTGGCTTTTACATCGACGAAACGGGATGTAGAGCAAAACCCACAACCCTGCCCGAATGTTAGCAGGGGTTTACGTGGTAATTATCGGAACCAATGGCCTGACTTGCTTTCCGAGATACAGAATTGGGGGGAAAAGGGACTATGCGAATCCGAGCTAATAGATTTTGTCAGTAAACCAAATCCCAAGCACAACTGGGGGGGATATCTTGGAAAAAGAACTAACGTAGCTACATCTTGAAGCTACATAGATCTTTGGCATAGAACTCAGGCGGTGATAAAAATAGTGAAGCGGTTAGGACGTCGACTTCACTTTCGGAGGGCCGAGTTTACCAGGTCGAGGGTATCGGAGGTACGAGGCCTTCGGTTCGATTCCAGAATAGGGCCGAGAAGTGAAGTATGGGTGGTATGGGGTTTTTTTTAGAATATTCAGTGCTAGCCCGGAGCTTGGTTGTCAATACGATGTCCAAACCATATCTCGGAAAGCAATTTATGGCTTCGGTTTCTGTTATTTATCACTAATAGTTGGTGGTTTAACGATAATTCTCACACTTCTCGTCGTGAGAATTCTCGTTAAACCACCAACCTGCATGGGAGAAGGGTGGTGGGTTTGTACTCTGAAACCCTCCCAAGAAAGAGAAAGGCCTGTGCCCGGCAATGGGAGGTTAGTTGGAAAGGGAACAAACGTTACTTTCGAGATTTAAAAACCGAAACTCTGGTTAGTTAAAACAAGGTTAGAAATATATTACAAGGTATTCTTCGAATCGTAGCTATGAAAAAGAAACTGACAAGTAAACAGAAATAATTCTTTTACCCCGATACAAAATAAAACTAAATAGGTACATTAATAGCGTTGGAGGTTCTGAGAGCTATTTCTAATTAAGTAATTGGTTTCTTTATTCCCCAATAAAAGGGCGAGTCCGTTCAAAGGGATCATGCTCTTTCCATAATAAAGTAATATAAGTACTCACTTACCTACCGAAAATGAGATGGTATCGCCTCTAGAGTCCTGCAATGTTCAAGTTGCGGGATCCCGAATGATTTCCTTAGCCCCTCCAGGTTTTTCACTAATTCTAGTTTTGAACTTTTGAAAACTCAACTCTTATTCTTATATTTAGTTATGGTTCTGTATTTCCTGCTAGGGCTGATATTGTGGTACCTAAATATAACAAGACTATCCATTTCCACAGTAAAAACATTTAGAACTGTCAATTTAGGAAGTATTTCAAATCTAGAGGAATCTGTAATTTTTTTTGATATTTTATTTTTCATTTATAAATTCTTAATTAAAATCAGTTTGTTCTATTATATTATTTAAGAATCTGATAACAATCTTGTGAGTAAAATAATGAAACATTAAATCTGCACTACTTACTAAAACAACTAAAGCGTATTATAATGCGCCTGTTTAGTTTTTAAATTATTTTTTAAATCTTTATTGTCTTCCTCTTTGAACCAAAACTAGTACAAATTACATGTAAGCGAAAATGTTTATATATTGCCCTAGCACATGCAAACGCGAAATTCTGTTCACGCCTGATCAACAACTATCCCTCTAAGTCTACATCTCACTGCCTACAAACTACAGAATCTTGTTGTGCTTCATTTGATTAAAATGGCTTGTGTTTACTATGATTCCTTTGCGTTATTGCGTATTGATTTTTTTGCGTATATATATGGATCCTCTTCTCCAAATGAGGAATGTAAGTTAAGAACAGAAATAACAACTTTGAATATTAAATAACCTCGGTGTCAAGTCGAAGAAATAATGAAGTTAAAACTTAAAATATGTTTATTCTCATGCTCATGCTACTGCATCACTACGTGGTCGATATACCGCGGACGCGTACGAAGCGCTTCGCATCTTCGTTTCTGATCCGCACCCTAACCGCAGCTTCTATTTTCCCCAGTATCTACAATATGATTACCTTCAGCTCGAGAGTGAATAGGCATCTTCTAGGCAAGCGCCCTCCACCTCAGGCTGCATTATCGCTTTCCATCAGGTGTGATTGCAGTCAAGCGCTCGTCTATAAACATAAAAAAAAATATATAAATATATTATAGGTTGGGGAAAAACTCTTTTCGCATTATAGTATGTATGAACTTGAGATAAAATCTTTTTGGCTACACGACCAAAACTACTTGTCGCGGTTTTTTTATCAGAAGCCCCAAAATTTCTATAGCAATGGGATTATGTCCATACCTACAAGATGGCAAAAAGTTATGGAACAAAATGGTACCTACATACTCTAGTTAAATGTAAATAAACGATATTAAAAAAATATTCGAATTTTCTTAAGAAATGCGAATTTTCCCCAACCTAATATATATCTTTAGTCTTGTTTTTTTTTCATCTTTACCTTTTAAGTCTTCTCTTCCTACCCATAATTTACAGGTTACAGTGGTAGAAAATTCCTCCAGGTATTAGGTTTCGAAGCGGTGATAGCACAGCGGGTAGAAGCTCGACTTCACTATCGGGGAGCCGAGTTCAATCCTACCCCACCTATAAATTTTCTAAGTTAGGTGCGTTTTTAATTAAAATATCACTCGCTTCAACGGTGAAGGAAAACATCGCGAGGAGACCTTCATACCTTACAGTTCTAAATAATGTTCTCAAAGGTTTGTGGAGTCCACCAATCCGCACTGAGCCAGCGTTGTGGGCTACGGCCTTAACCCCTTCTCATTGTGGGAGGAGAACCGTACTGTGTAGTGGGCCGGTGATGGGTTGATATGATGATGACGATGATGATGATTAGGTTTCGCCTATATACATATTACTTTTTTTAAACTGTGCAATAAAGTATTAAAACAAACAAACAATAGTTTTTACTGTTTTCCTTGTGTTTTTCTTCCTTGTGCAATAAAGTTTTTCTATTCTATTCTATTCTAAGCACCCAGACACTAAAAAACAATCATGTTCGTTTCAATGCGACGTCGTACTGGAACTCTAAATCGCCTGCCGGGGAGAAAAATTATATTCCCCGATTATATCTCCTGACAGGGGATATAATTCGCGTGCACCTGTTAAAGAACGGGAACAGGGAATAGGAGAAGTTTACCCCTTTTTATTATCTGGATATTATTATTACTTGTGCGCCTTTGCTCTGAGAGATGATACATTTAGATACATTGTTATTCTTTCCCCGGGGAGATAATTGTCTGTCGTTGTGATATTCAGTTAATAGTATGTTTTTGTTACAGGCGATTATTCACTAGACATAAGAGATGTGACTTTAGAAGACGACGGCAGTTACCAGTGTCAAGTTAGCTCCGGCCTTAATGGTAAGATATCAACATAACCATTAAATAAAAAAATAAAAAAAAAGTTTATTTGGATAAATAAAATTACTGTAAACACTAATGGCTGGAGCCTTCTTTTAATAATAGTGTTACTACCCCTGTGTCACAAGACACCGCTCTTCCATAACAAGAAATAAAAATAAAAACGAGGGTAGGTATACAAACAAAAATATTTGTGATAATATTCAAAATAATAGACATGTTACACAGCAGAAGATAAATAAACTAAAAAATAAAAATTAAAGAAAAATTACATTACAATACATTTAAAGTGCAAAGTACTTCGCGTGCGTGTTTGTGAGTATGCGTGTGTACCATTAACATCATAATAATAAACTAAAAGTACTCGCAAGAAAAGCATTTAAAATTAAGTTCAGTTACAATTTGTGTAAAAGACCAAGAGAGCTACTGACAAACTGTAACTCAGTTTGGCTGTGTTTAAGAGTAAAGTATGAACAAATCTGGAAATAAAAAATAGCCCACCAACCCACATTGGAGCAGCGTGGTGGGTTTGAGACGAAGCCTTTGCCTAGCAGTGGTGGATAGACTGCAGATGATGATGACACCAAAAAAATATTCTTAGTCGGGACGGAATTTTCCTCCCGTCGAAAATCGTTGAGCCATTCCCCACAACATGCACGGACAAAAAGACTAACATACAGATAAAGGCATAAGAAAAGAAGTTTGACTTGCAACTTGCAAATCCGCCATTTTAAGATACAACCTTTTTAAATATTTTGCAACTTTAGGGCCAGTTTAAATGTCTACCCAATATCGGTCACGTGTAACGGTAATTAAATAGACAACGTTTTATATATCCAAAGTGATTGAGATCCGATCTACGAGCGACATATAATATGTGGAGCAAAAACACATGCTGATATTATTTAGTCATTGATTGCTTGCGTTCCAATTACGCACTCGGTGAAACAGTAATAGATAGATAAGATAATTTTATAGTAGTATAACAAATAAGAATATATATAAGCTTACAAACGAAGTTATTACTGACACTACAGTGCAAAAAAATATATATTTATATATTAAGTGTGCATCAAAATAATTGTGTATTATTTTTTATAAACTTTAAATTCGATAAAAAATTAAAAAAATCAAAGCGACCTAATACGACCTTAATCAAGGCCTTAATTATATCAATAAAGTCAAATAATTTATTGCTCTATATTAATTAGCCATAATACGTTAATCTTGACATTAATATACTAGCCGAAGAGCCAGTGCACAATTATAAGGACGGACTGTTTAAAATCTCAGAGTTTGTTGTGACAGAGCTCGTCCGCATCAAGTAGGTTTCTGGTGTTTTGCCGGTGTAATTACCGGCACATAGTACTAAACATCTAGGCCTACAGTCAATAGATACAGGGCGTCACTTTTGGACGTTTGTAGTGATGATCTGTTTATAGGCCATGGTTTTGCACATACCGAATAAAATTTAGGAAAATTAAATAAATAAAAAATACTACGACAATACATAAATCGCCATCTAGCCCCAAAGAAAGCGTAGCTTGTGTTATGAGTACTAAGATGACTGATGAATATTTTGATGAATAATATAAATAAATACTTATAATATACATATAAACACCCAGACACTGAAAACATTCATGCTCATCACACAAACATTTCGAACCATTAAACCCACGGCCTTGGACTCAGAAAGCAGGGTCGCTGACAACGGCGCCAATCGGTCGTAAAATAAATTTTTTCTTTGGTATTCACACTAGGTAAAGCCTGTCTGCTACTGTCAATTACTTGACTATATACATGATATTAAATACGTAATATATTTTCAAAATGTTAAACATTTTTTCATTTGTACTTTTTAACATAGATTATTCACTGAGAAACAATTGCAATGATAACGTGGGCCCCAGTGGGATCATAAATTCAAATTCAAATTCAAAATTTCTTTGTTCATGTAGGCCTATCACAGGCACTTATGAAGCGTTCATACATATTTGTTTACCTAATTGTAACGGGATGGTGATAACTTCGTTCGCCAACTTAAATCTAAAGCTACGACATATGAATGGTCCGTCAATTTTATTAATTAAAAAATCCTTGAACTGTGCCACTGTGTCTTTGGTGGTTAGCACACTTCAAGTGACTACAGATGTACATATATATCCTTGCGTAAAGAATAATTAGGGAATAACACCCATGCAGTTAAGCTCAAGTTATTTCTCAAATTTTCCCACCATCTCTTGGACTATGCAGGTATCTAACTTTATATGAACTCTTTTACCAGGAGAACCGGCTATAAGATCAAGGTATGCCCAGCTGACGGTGCTGGTGGCACCCGATCCCCCACGAATCCTGCAGGGGGCTTTTATAGATGCAATAGAAAAGCAGCCCGTGGATATCGAGTGCGTTTCGGAAGGGGGAAAACCTGCTGCTGAGGTAAGTTTAAACATACCCCTCATTGTTTATAGTAAACGGTGATAGTTAATGTCAGTCTGCTTTAAGCACCGTGTAATTTTTTTCGTCAACAGTGACCTTACTTTACATTTGTATAATATAGTAAGCAAAGAAAATGTATTGTGTATTAAAATATTCCTATCTCGAGTGCGAGCGGCGCGGTGCGGCGGTTTCATGCAGCAGTAAATAATATTCGAATATCGTTACTTAGTTTGATGAGCAGCTTCCAAATTTCTAAAATGACGATAAAGAAAATATCACTGTCCAAATTAAGTTTAGAAGTAGATTATCGGGAGCTAAATTATGTTTGTACCTTTTATAATATATTTATTGTCTACCGGCTTTTAATGCTGATTCATTTTGTTTTTAATCATTTGAAAGGATGATCGAAAGCTTTTGTGATGAAATGAAAACAGGTTAAGCCAGATTACCGGTTATGGCGGAAACATACTCACGACTTGAAACGTCATTTATTATTTACAATGCATTTATTATGCACCATTGTTCTCACTAGTCACTATTAAAAATGGGCAAATATGTTTAATTTGTGTGTCTTTCCTTCTTTAGTATTTATTTTTCGTTCTGACATTAATTCATGGCTCATATTGGGATTTCATTTTCTTATATTATATTATATTTACAATTTTGTCGGTTGGAATAAAATATATTTATAGGCTAGATCGCTTAGCAGCACGTCGTTGTCGGTAGGGTGGTAACTAGCCACTGCCGAATTTTGATCGTATCGCCTTTATTTTCATCGCGTCGCGTGTTATTAAAGTGTTTCCACCTTAAACAAGTATGGCCGTTATACGTTTTAACACGGCTCGTGTTTCCTAGATTTTGAAATTTTTTTTAATGCTCTTATAATCTTGATTGATGACGTTGGCAGTGGGTGGCTCTGAGTTTAGAACTATAAAAGCTGGAATAATGTTATTTTGAAATGCGGACGTAAGTACGTACGTAAATCCGGACTTACGTAGGTTGGCGATAATATATTTGCGATATATTAGATACATAACTAACTAGTTATGACCTACGGATTTACGTTTAGTTATTGCTAGATATAATCATATTTATCCTAAAGTTATGATTGTCTCACAACTGGACACAAGCCTCATCTCCCAACGCGATTGGGAACGACGGGATTCGAACTCGGACTCCCGAAAGTGAAGTCGAGCTCCTACCCACTGGGCTATAATAGCTCCTACTAAGTACATTTATAATAACCTTTTTCTATAGATAACCTGGGTGGACGGGAATCAAGTAGTCATAACGAAAAATGTAGAAAGCAGAGTGGAACTGTTACCAGATGAACAAAGATACAGAACTAGGTAAGAAACAAGTTATCTTTCATAATTGACTTGATTGAGGATTTTTTTATAACTCTTCCTTAAGTTTTTATAACTCAGAGGACTGGAGGTTTTTTTCATTTTATATCATCTGCATACCCTGTGCATACCCTCTATGCACGCCACTGATATTAAGTAATATATCTACATTTTGTATTATAATTGGCATGTCCCAAAACCACAAACCGATATATGCAACCACTATCGTGTCATAGTATAGATAATTACACAGATACGTCGTTACAGATCAGTTTTGCGGTTAATACCTAACAAGGATCACCACAATCAGACGATAACGTGTCAAGCGCAGAACACTGCTGACCGAGCTTATAGGATGGCAACAGTGCATATTGAGGTGAGATATTTTCATGATTTATTTTACCACTACGAGTTAGCCCTTGACAGCAGTCTCACCTGTTGGTAAGTGCTGCAGTCTAAGATGGTAGCGGGCTAACCTGGAGTATGGTTAGTTTAATTGAAATCATTGGTGACCTATACTTCTTCCTATGTCACTGGGCCTCAGAGTCACTCAGCGGGCGAAGGAGACAGCTTTGCTCGGAGTATCTCTGCGTGATCTGATCAGAAATGGGGAGATCCGTAGAAGAACCAGAGTTACCGACATAGCTCAACGAATCGCAAAGCTGAAGTGGCAATGGGTGGGGCACATAGCTCGCAAAAACGGATTGACGTTGGAGTCCCAAGGTGCTGGAATGGCGGTCCCGCACTGGTAAGCGCAGCGTTGATCGACCGCCAGCGAGGTGGACAGACGAATTATTCATTGTAAAGTCATCTTCTGAGGATGTTTCAAGTTTCGGAGCGAAACGTGCATACTTTGCCGAAGATCTGTTTCGTGTGGAGTATAAGGATTGAAGAAATTATAAATTACACCATACAGATTCTGCTGCTGTTCGCGGAGTACAGCAAATTAAGCTAAATTTTCACAATTATGATGATGAACTTCAGCTGACCGCACCTTGTAGTAGTAGAAGCTTTTTTGACAGAGCTCATCCTGGGAAGTACTACCGCCGTGCTATATCTGCGCCAAGCCGCATTGCTGTTATAATCTGAAGGACCCTGTTTGCTGGTGTAACACCTGAGGCATAACACCTACACCTCAGGGTAATGAACACATGGTGACTTTGTAGGACCTGTTCCGTCCATGCCTTGCTATTTATTCTGTCCGTCAGTTATTGATGTTTTAATAATTACGCGGTGACAACCAACATATCAATTGTTTTAATATTTAAAATATGAATGTAATAGTCTAGGAACAACATTCATAACCTTTAAAATATGTTCATGACAGGCTTTAGTAACATAAAAAAAGCAAAAAAATAAAACTGTAATTTGAGATATGAACTTCGCGAGTTTTTCCAGTAAAGCCTTATATTTTTAACATAATACTAACTCGAGAAAAGTAAACTTTCTAAGGACTGATAATTATGTGCATAATTTTTTAAAATATCTTGTTTAATTTCTTATAAAAACACTGCCATATTTTAAAGCTGACTAAGTGGAAACTTTTTCAGAAAATATATGTAGAATGTTTCTTTCAGGTTCATAACGAGTTCAAATCTTTTTTATCTGTAAAGTGCTAATATACCCCATTTCTATTTTTCTATTTTAAAATATAATCATTAATACCCCTAGTATTTATATAACTGAAAAACTGAACTAAGTTGCACTAATTGTATAATATAAACTACGTACGTACCCAGCCCGCTACGCCGGGCTAGATTTTGCTTAATTTTTTTTAAACAATAAACTTACATCATTAAATTTTGAATTTAAGTCTCATAATATATTAAATCATTTATTTCTCCACAGTTCAAAAATAGGAATGCTCCGATCGTCACCAAGATTTACAGGATTACTCGCCAGAACAATCCGGAGATTCCCTGAAAGTTTCATTGAAATCGGTCTAGCCGTTTCGGAGCCTATACGGAACATACCCACACACTTTCTCTTTTATATATATAGATAAAAGAAGAAGATAGATAGATAGATAGATATTTATAATAATATATGAGTTTTGTTTTGTTTTAAAAGTTGGTTTCCAAAATTTATATGGAATAAGATACGTTTTTGAGGATGCTTGAAGGTTATTCAACATCATTATATGACTCTGAGAACCTGAGAAAACATAGTAAAAGCGCGGGCGGACATGCGAGGCGGCGGTTCGGGGTATATTCAGTAGAGTTGTGCAAGCAGATAAAAGTTTGTAGAAATTTATAAGTGTACCCAAACGAAACTGCAAGTATTTCATATAACCAGCTCTTAACTACAAATTTTTAAAAAAGCCGATTACGATAAGATTTTACGGAAATATGGAGTCATCATTATCAAAATAACAGTCTACTGCTGGACTAAAGGGCTCTCCCAGCGGGAGGGTATGCAAATAATAACCACGCTGGGCAGACGGGTAGGTTCGCAATAGACGGTAGTAGTACCATAAGGGACCCTCCTGACCATTCTCTGTTACATTCTCTCAGTTGCCCCATACGACACCTGCGGGAAGAGAAGGTGGTCAATAAAAAAAAGCGTCTAGTTCATAATAGTTTTGTTCTCAGGTTAAATACGCACCTAAGATCAAGGTATCCATAAAGACAGCGACGGTGAACGATAAGATACCAGAAGGAAGCGAGGCCCGGATTCGATGCCTGGTCGATGCAAACCCCCTCGCCCAGATCTACAGATGGTACTTAAACGGCAATCCTGTGGTCGGGGACTATACTGATGAAATGGTAAGTTATTTTATCTAAATATTGTAATTTGTAGGACGTGCTGCTATTATGCCTTGCGAAGTGTTCAGGCGCTGGTTTTCCATGAACCGACGCGATAATTGACCGAAGACCTTGCAATCCATAAAGTCAAAGCCAAAGTCAAAAATGTATTTATTCAAGTAGGCCAATAGGTGGCACTTTTGATGCGTACATCACATGAGAAGTACGCGGTAGTGAGATGATGGTGATATCCATATTCATTAACTTAAAACTAAAGCTACGAGAGGGTTCTAAACGCGTCCTCGTCTAAAAAGAATACGCATACGTCAATAAGCATACGACAGTCAAGGTCACTAGACATGTTCAAACATGCTGTTAAAGCCCATTATCTTGAGCAATAAAGACGACAGTGTTTAACTCTTACTCATATTTTACTATGTATCGTATGTTATAGTATATATTAGTTTATTATTTTTTTAAGTATTGTATGAACTACTATATGACGCTACAGTCGCTATAAGACTGATGTGAAAGGCATATACTAATTTCGGCATCGACGGTAGGAGAGCCGTAGCTTAATTGGATAAAGCGCTCAGGCCGCGATTGCCAGAGAGTCGCAGGTTCAAATACTGTCAGTTCCGAAAATCTTTATATGCATTTTAAATTTATAAAATTGATAATTCCTCCAAGTGTAGGTAAAAACACTAATAAAAATTGTATTGTATGTGTCTAATCTGGATAAGTATTAGTGTTGATAAGTTTAGTAATTGTTCGTAAGTATGTATATAATAATAATACCATAACCAATCGGTTTCTCTTGGTTTTCCTAATCGCTACTAAGAGATAAGGCAGCCCTTTGTATCCTACTTTTTAAGTTTATTTTTGTCGTGGTCATTGTTTTTTTTTCTGTTTGTGGTGTACAAATAAAAAAAAAATAAGAAGTCCACAACAAACTTAGCCAGGTATTTTTTTTTATACTTAAACATGGTAAGCACTAAGCCAGCGAGGAAGTTATTATACTAGTTAATTTCATTGCATGTATATGGAATGAAGCTTGCAGTAACAACTTGTAACTTAACGTTTTGATTATACCGCGTCGGGAAATTACACTGCAGTTCCATTCTGTAGTTCTTTTATGACTTAATCAAAATCTTTTTAGCTTATCTATATATATATATTAAAGAGAAAGTGTGTGGGTATGTTCCGTATAGGTGTCGAAACGGCTGGACCGATTTCTATGAAACTTTCAGGGAATCTCCGGATTGTCCTGGCGAGTAATCCTGTAAAGTTTGGTGACGATCGGAGAACTCTTATTTTTTAACAGTCAAACTGTCAAATACAGCTTTTATTAAAAATTTAATGATGTAAGTTTATTATTTAAATAAAATAAAGCAAAATCTAGCCCAGCGAAGCGGGCTGGGTCCGCTAGTTCAATATAACCGTTAAAACCTACTTCAGTTATTGGCAGTAAAAGCGCAGGTTATACTGTAGTCATATCAAATAGTTTGAACGTGCACATTCGCCATTAATACACCCATTTCCTTGAAGCGGCGATAGCCCAGTGGGAAGGAGCTTGACTTCACTTTCAGGCGGCCGTGTTCAAATCCCAGTACACACCTTAACTTTTCTGAGTTATGTGCGTTTTAAGTAATTGAAATATCACTTGCTTTAACGGGGCAGGAAAAAATTGTGAGGAAACCTGCATTCCTTAGAGTTTTTGATAATGAATGAATACACTTTTATTGAAAACCAAAGAAAAAAAGTAGTTACAGAGATATAAATATATACCAACAGAGTATACCAACTACTTGACTGACTTAGTTGTGAACTAGAACATTTATGGAAATACATGCGTAATTCTAAACACTGTCAATTAAGATAAGTAACAAAGCTTAAACAATCTTGACATGTATTTAGATCGTAATATGGATACATAGGATTACTTTCCGGAATGATTAGTATGAAAATTAAGCCTAATTTGCTATAGTCCGCGAAAAGCGGGAGAATCTGTATGGTGTAATTTATAATTTCTTCAATCCTTATACTCCACACCAAACAGATCTTCGGCGATGAACCCTCTACGCACGTTTCGCTCCGAAACAGGAGCATCCTCAGGAGATGGTGACTTTACAATGAGATTATGTAATGTCAACATCTCCATGCAAACAGATTCTCCTGCTTTTTGCGGACCATAGCAAATTAAGCTTAATTTTCATAATTAAATCAAATACATAATATGTGTTGTGGTATTATTGTGTATATTAGTATCCGGAACATTAAGCTTATTAGAGTCAAAACTTTTTTATTGGCACGACTTAAACAATTATAATTAAGTATTACTTTAAAAGTTACTCCGTTAAAGTCTGATTGTGTGCTCTAAATTTAAAAAGGTGTACGGGAGCTATCGTGATACGCTCGACCGTAACAATAGGAAGATCTTCCTCCGAGCGGGTGATCATGCTCGGGGACCGAGGTCCGAACTTTCAATTTTGGAAGTTGTATATATAGGCATTCTTGGTGAACACTTCGCTAGCGCGATGTAGGATTTTAGTAGCGCCATCTAGTTATGTAATGTGGAGACCGCCACAAAGGTTTTGCTTTTTTTATTAAACTCATAACCCTACTTGCCTGCCGCGTCGTCGTAAGTTTGATGGCGTCGTACTTGAACGCTTAGCTGCTGGGTGGCACTTCTATGTTGGAATTATCTTTAATATCCCCACAATGTTAGAAGAGACGTTGACCTCAGTAGATACAAAATCTGCATCCCAAAATTTACAGAGAACACAACAGTGAAAAGTAATAAAATAAATCTTAAATCACTACTTGAAGCATAAAAATAATCATAATAATCATTAAAAACTCAAGAGTAAAGAAGATACAAAAACTACTTTCCCGTAAGAGAATACAGACGTTACGTTCTTGTTGTATTAACCAAGAGAAGCTTACCTTACCTGTCTTCAACGGTAAGGTAAGTGTTGTTAACTCGGTAAACTTTGTATCTAATACATTTTTTTCTTACAGATAATTTTCAACGTGTCCCGGAAACACAATAAAGCTGTAGTGAAGTGTGAGGTCAGCAATAGTGCAGGGATGAACGAGGCGTCTCTCACATTGAACGTTACATGTAAGTCAATATCTACATACAATATATTGTTTGAGGGAGCATTTCTATTCAATAGCCTACTTTAAGAGATTTTAATCATTTAAAAATAAGCTAAAAACCATTGTTTAATTTTGTTTATAAACGCGCTTCCTTTTATTTTATTTTACTACTAAAAGCTGTTATTAGTTTAAGCTGCTAGTTTTGTATCACACTAACTATGTAAAATATTATCAGTTCTTTATGTTACTTTTAATTTCTCATTAAGTAAAACTGTTTCTTTTGAGAAAAAATGTTTCTAAAAACAATAACGGTAATGTCCCTGTCCGATTTCAACCACGGTGGTTAATCTCCGGAGAGATTTTTTCACTTTTTTCATTTTTCACTCTTTTCTTTTTTGTAGTGCACAAGCGTGTGCGCAGACGCAGATGCACTCTCTATTCCCTCACTCTCATAATCAAATGGGACTCTCCAACAGACTGGAGAGAGACAACTTAACATGCTCTCCGAGGCACGGGGTTAGATCACCAATTTCCAAACTCCGGGCTGATACTAGGAACCTTATTGAACCCATAACCTCGTGATTGGCAGTCAAACGTACTCACCACTATACCAACAAGGCATTTATTAAGAATATTCTAATCCGATTAATTGTATTCATCGTGTACAATAGTTATTTTATAATTTTTCCTGTATTTTTATGTGGTGTATAATAAAAGTGTATTCATTCATTCATTCAATATTACTCTGCAACAGAAGTTAGTAAAAAGTTAAGTACATTTGACGCCTGAACTCATGTGAATTATTGAGGGAGATCGACACTGGTTTCGAACCAGCTGGGGGCTCTAGATTTTGGTGTATAGAAAAACCCAATACTATTCAATAGCTCGACCCGGGATTCCTAATGATATACAGACGAACATGCTAACTGGACCAAAGAGGCAGTCGATCCATATAAACAAGACTAAAGAACTGAAGAGTCTCAACAGAGTAAAATCGTGTTAAAACAAAATTCTTTCGTCAGATCCACCATCATTCCGGACCCGTCCTCACAATATCGAAGCAGAGGAGGACTCCAGCGTAACCTTGAGCTGTGACGTTGACGGTGAACCTCGGCCAGAGATACGATGGTTGTACCACGAACCAGGCCGAATCGGGGTAAGTGACTACCATACTATTCTAAAATCAAAAATAGAAATTATAGCTTCTTTATTCAAATAGGCCTTTCAGCGTTCGTATTTGTGTAAGAAAAAAAAAAGGTATAAAAAAACTTTATTTTATTCATCAAGTAGATGTTGATTTTTGTTTTAATAATATTATTACTTACTTGAAGGCTCTTAAAAATTATTTTCCAATTTTTATTAAAATGTTTTACTTACACTTTTATATTTAGGCACTCAGGCCGCGAATGCCGGAGAGTCACAAGTTCTAATCATAACAGTGAAAAGAAACTATATCGTTTAAAAGTATAAATTATCCTATTACTGTTTTTAGATCTTTGTAACGAGAAAAGTGTAGACAATTTTCGCAGAATTAAGAACATACAGAATCCGCATTCGGCTATTATAATATGCAGTGCAGAGCACGTGTTACTTCACACATGCGGAATGTTGGTAGCTCACAAACTTAACCATTTTCCTCATTTTATGGTAAACGTTTAGAACATAAGAGGTAAAATAATTACTGTTAAGTGCTAAATGACTGAAGTGACGCCTGTTCGGTAAACACAACTAAAGTGAAGTGGTTTTTGATGCTTCAATATTAGTCGTGTACACGATTTCTGTAGGTTTTTAATTCTGTGACAATTTTAAATACGTAAGACACATTTAAAATGCGTAGTTCATTATGAGGTACATATTTCATTATTTATTAAGTCAACATTTTTCCGTGAACGTGCAATACTTCCAGCAGGTCAAGGGGAAGGCGCCTAATCTGAAAGTCTACGTGGACCAGCGCACTGCTGGTCGCTACATCTGCAAAGCCACCGTGGAGGGATATCCGGAGATCGAGAGTGAGGCTACCATCTTTATCAAAGGTAATATTTTATTATTCCTTACATTCTTCATTATCACCTCATTAATAGGGCACAGGTCGCCTCCCAGACATAGATTATACTAATATAACTACTATACTATATATATATATGAAGCGGTGATGACGCCTGGAAAGGAGCTTGACTTCACTTTCGGGGGGCCGAGTTCAAATCCCAGCACGCAACTCTAACTTTTCTAACTTATGTGCGTTTTAAGTAATTGAAAATATCACTGGCTTCGATGGTCAAGGAAATCATCGTGAGGAAACCTGCATAACTGGGAGTTCTATAATGTCCTCAAAGGTATGTGGTCCACCAATCCGCCGCACAGGGCCAGCGTGGTGGACTACGGCCTTAACACTCTAACTGTGGATGGAGACCCGTGCCTTATGTTGATGATGAATATAATATATCATAAACTATCTCTACGCCAAGAACCATGTTAATCCGTTGCTCTGTGGCTGCGTTATTGACGGAAAAAACGTAAGCATAAAGTTAAGCGTATCCTCCCACAGGGAATGTGCATTTTTCCGTGCACTTACTAAAGTCACTCTCCGGCCCATAAACTACCGCTATGCAAAAATTCACATCTCTGTTGTTTCATTGCTCTGTTGCTGTGTTATTGATGTACAAACAAACACACTTTCGTATTTACATTTTACTATATATAATATATAGTAAAATGTACTAGGTATAGTATGTAGTATGGAGTATGGATTGATAGAATTGGTCGTATTTTCTACGCAAAAAGAGAAGGTTAACTTACCTGTCTTTAACAGTAAGGTAAGTGTTATTAAGTTGGTAAACTTTAGAACTAAAACAAAATCTTCATTATCACCCTATTAACGGGTTACTACAGGACACAGGTCTCTTTTCAGAATTTGAAAGATTTAGACCGTGGTCCAACCGGCTGGACCCGTCAAGATTGTTAAACTTCACATACTCTTTCATGATTAGAATGCAGTTTTCACCATCCCTTCTCTTCCGCGGTTGTCATATGAGCAACTAAGAAAATATCTTCATAAGGAAATATATAAATATATATTTTTAATAATTGACAGACGGAGTAGATGGCCGCTGAAGTCCTACCCACTAGAATATCCTCCTCCCTCCCTCCCTCCTCCCCACTATTATAAATGTGAATGTAAGTTGGTTTGTTACGCTCTCACGCGAAAACTACTGAACCGATCTTCATGCAACTTTTTATACATAGTCTTGAAGGTATTAGAAATAATATAGGATACTTTTTATCCCGACATTAAGCTCGGTTCCTTTGGGATAGGGGATGAAAGTGTTTAACGATTTTACACCATAACTCCGTCAATTATTATTTTTGTTATTTAGAGGTTATAATATATGTTTAATTTTGCCCAAACTGTGGTTGGAGATAGATGCCAGAACTAGAGATAGATAGATGCAGCGGACAGCAGCAAACCCCTCATTTTTTTAGAACTACAACTAAATTTAATGCCACATCAAAAAACAAAATCGCAGACGAAGTCGCGGGCAACAGCTAGTATTTTTATATGTTCCACTGGACCAATAGATTTGGCAGGTTAATTTATTTTTCGTTTTGATGATGGACATAGAATACTTTTTGCCCTGGAGAAGCTCTAACTTTCTTTTAACAGATTTAAAACAAAGCATTAGTAACGTTAATTCGTTGCTTCACAGACGTCAATAGTTTATTGATCTGCCTAAAGCTTTGTGGAGAATATACGGCTGGCTTGCTAAGTTAAGGCATATCTTTTACCATTGCTGTCTTTCATTATTACCTACGATTATCATCATAGTGTTCAAAGCTATTAGGTATTTATATGGTTGTGGAGGTCATGATCCGTATAAAACCTTGCTGGCCGGTATACTCGTATATTTTACAAAGCGACCGTTCGAGGATATCCGGAGATCGAAAGCGGGGCCACTATCTTTATCAAAGGTATTCCGAGCTAGGAAATACGGCTTGATATTACGTGGAGGAATTTTTATATTGAAAATTTTATACAAAGCAACAGTTTGCAAGAAATGTGAAGGCTTATCTGGTGCTATGTATCAGTACGTGTTAGAAATTGAAATACAAGCATATGTTATTGAGGTTTGAATAATAATTAACTTTCAAAATATAGTTAACTAGCTGTTATAAACTTCGTCTGTATTTATTACGGTTTTTTGACGTGACAACGTCTTATAAATTGGTTTGCCGGGTGACACTTCAAGAAACTGCGTTACGCTCCGCTCACGTTATGCGCTCACAATGAGAGCGAGTGAGAGGCACGCGCCCGCCTAAGAGCGAGAGAGACAGACATAAAAAGTGAAAGGCACGCGTCCCTTTGTAGTAAACGCTGTTTCATTGTACGCAAATGTATTGCAAGTTATTGTATGTATATTTGTATATAAATACGTATGTATGTGTAAAGGTAAAAATAAAATTTTGTTAATATGAAATTCAGTGCGAGATTCTTTGTATAAATTAATGTTTTAAATATAATTCTTTGTATAAATAAATGTTTTAAATTGTTACTATTATTTCATCCTTCTTCCTACTATACGAATGAATATTCACATTAAAATTATTTTACCACTCAAAGTCGTTGTCACGTAAAACTTTCGCCCGTATACCGACTTTACAGGCAACCAATTTTTTTTTTCTAATGTGAAACTGTTTGTTTCTCTGGGATGAAAAGTAGCCTATGTTTTCTCCGTCCTTTCAACTTACTGTATGCCAATATCAAGTGTATCTATTGGTTGTTAAGTTAGGGCGTGAAGGAAGGACAAACAAACAGACTTAAAGACTTTAAAATTTATAATTTTAGTAAGGATAAGGCTAGTAGAACTGGTTGAATTTAGTATTTCAATATCGATGAATTTCAATTGCTGGACATTAGAAATTTTGTAGAGGCAACTAAATTCCATGGTGTTTTCCTTCCGATCCGCATTGGAGTACCATGCAGGGTCTAAGCCCTTTTTTTCTGGGGTAGAGGAAGTGTGTGCCCAACAGTAGGAAAGTGTCCAGTAAGTCTCCCTGACTAAATTGGCGTCGCTTCTATCCAATAGCTTGACGTCGTCTATGCAGCTAGTGGGGGATATGAAAATGCTCCAGTACCAGACATGAGTTATCATATTAATACTTTAACATTACTTTTACAGTAAAAACTGCAGTAATTTAATTGAGGTTACCTTTAAAGTTATTTATATGCAATTGTTTTCTTTAACTATTTTTTACGTTATAAAAGAGTACTTGTTTATACTTTTCATTGCTATATTGTCATTGCCCAAGGAGAAGTTAATTCATATGAAACTGAGCCATAGGAAAGCAGCGCAGTGTTAATGTGTTACTAATAATAATATCGTTAAAACACAATTAGACTACAAAATTTTAGTAGATCCTAACTGTGCTGTATATTTAGTAGTGGTATGGGCTTATTAGTATTTACTGCCTAACCTCTAATAGATTAGCCCGCTATCATCTTCGACTGCATCATCACTACCCATCAGATGGAATTGCAGTCAAGGTCTAACTTGTAGTGGAATTAAATGAAAATGACGTCAGTCTTACTATTAACGAAACTTACCTGTTAGTTCGTAAACTAACTTACCTATCGTACTTACCTGATTTATGTTTCAAAAAACGAACGTTGGATTCTTAATTCATGTTTACGTTATGGTTCAGGTGCGCCAAAGATCCTGTCGAACAGGACTCAGATGGGCGCAGAAGGAGATCGCGTCACTGTTGAATGCGAAGCTCTGTCCGTACCAAGACCTGATGATATCCGATGGTTCTTCGAAGGGCGGGAAATCAGCGCTATACACGATCCGGTAAAGTATTAAATTACTATCATTTATGTAGCCTAGTAAACTACAACCTTATTTCAGTGTGTTATAGTCTATTATAGTCCATTATATTTTAAATTGGCATGCGATGGTATCTGATTTTTTCAAAAGCTTTTAGCGTTTCTGTTTCACAGGTAAGTATCTCAGAGACAGTAAATAATGTACGTCTAAAGCATGTAAAGTAATATTTCGGTTTCCATTTACACATTGTATAAGTAGGATGAATAGAGTTAAGCTGTAACATCATCCCATAATAATCTATTTAACACAAGGCGTTGGTCTTTTATAAAAATGAGCCCATATTGTTTTATGGCAGGAGCGCCGGTTATATGATCTATTACGGTTGATTCTTCAAATTGATTGGGTACCCACGCAAAGCCTCCTAAGGTTTCGCAAAGTTCAAGGACCGTCTATTAAGATACCATACGTCATGGGGGATTATTACTGTCGATAAAACTATTAACTGATTCTACTATGTACATTTAGATATATGTTATCTCCAAATACACAGAATTAGGAATATATAGAACCCTCATTCCGCCATTATTGCATGCAGTGCATTGTGAAAACGCCCTGCGCACGTCTAACTTCACACACGCGGAATGTTGCTATATCACAAATTTTTCCTATGCCATTTTATAAAATTTTGGAAGATTAGAGGTCAAATAATTACTGTCATCTGCTAAATGGAATGAAGTGACTAGCCGCCTGTTTGAGAAACTCTATTAAATTGGAGTAGTTTTTGTACACACGGATTCTGTATGTTCCCAATTCTGTGTGTAAATCTATCTTTTTTTTTGTGTAATCCAGCAGTGAGGCAGAGGAACTGTGGAACCCTTAGGATAAACAAGAAGTCATGAATAAAATTATGAATAATAATTATATTATCGTTTATCTAAACATCGGTGTATTATGTAAAGAGTATGTAAAGAGCTAATCTTAAGTTAAATTCCTGGAAGGAATTTCTGGAAGGAAACTACCCTCAGCAACATTGGAATTTCTACCGCAGAAGGTAGAGCAGCTAAATCTCTGTAACCAACAAATCTCAAACTTGAATAAATCATTACTACAATTATTTTTATAATTTACCTATACTTTAAAGTGGTGATAACCCAGTGGGTAGGACTTCAGGGTGTAGTGAAGTTTCACTTTCGAGGGGCAGAGTTCGAATCCCCGGACGCACCTCTAACTTAACCTCTAAGTTATGCGTGCTTAAAGCAATTGAAATATCACTTGCTTCAACGATTAAGGAAAACATCGTGAGACCTGCAGGCCTGAGAGTTTTCCATTATGTTCTCAAAGGTGTGCGGAGTCCACCAATCTGCATTGGGCCAGCGTGGTGGACTACGGCCTAAACCCTTTCTGAATGAGGAGACCTGTGCCCAGTGGTGGGCCGGTAATGGGTGGATATGACGATGATGATGACATATACTTCTATATCTATGGTCAATAGTAATAATAAAAATAGGACATATTTGTTTGTTTCATGCAGCGACCCTGCTTTCTGAGTCCAAGGCTGTGGGTTCGATTCCCACAACTGGAAAATGTTTGTGTGATGAACATTAATGTTTTTCAGTGTCTGATTGTTTAAGGCAAGGTCGCTGCCCACTGCGCTAATCCGCTCTCCGCACGTTTCGCTCCAAGACCGGAGCATCCTCAGGAGATGTCAAATTTACGATAAGCAACCTCTAAGTTCATAGTATAACTATTGGATAGAAGCAGGCGTTACTTTGCGGAAATCCATAATATATTATGAAAATTAAGCTTAATTTGCTATCCTCGGCGAACAGCAGGAAAATCTGTATGGTGTAATTTATAATTTCTTCAAGCCATATACTCCACACTAAACAGATGTTCGGCAATGACCCTCTACGGACATTTCGCTCCGAAACCGAAGCATCCTCAGGAGATGTTGACTTTTTTCAGTATAACTTGTAGTAGAATAAAAAGTCATTAAAACCGTGTTACGTCAATAAGTGAACGAAGGCTTAGGTAGGTTCAGTTTTAAACTGAGTAGGCGGAATGATAATGCTGTACATATACATAATCACTCCGTACTACTTTAACAACATTTTATTCTATTCTATTTTCTACCCTAAGGACTCTTAACTGTATTTTAACCCCTTATGAATATGTTGATTTTCATATTCATGAACTTTTGTTCAACAATTATTCTATTGATATTCAAAACTGTTAGGAATTTAAATTGTGATATTCTATCGTCCTACACTGCCTCGTTGGTTTAATTTTAATTTTAATTGAAATTTAATTTATTTTTTTAATTGAAATTTAATTTATTGTAATTTTTAATTGTAGATTTTAATTAATTATTGTTTTTTTTTCTCTTTATTTATTTATTTTTAAAATCGGTCTTATATTTATTTTGTGTTTATTTTTAAAATCTGTCTTATATGTATATTTATTTTGTGTTAAATTTTGTATATGGGTCCCCGACATGAAATAAAATGATTTTTTTTTTTTTTTTAATGGTTAGCTGCATTGCGGAACGCGATGTCCTAGGTTCTACTCTAGGTTCTAGTTGGGTTTTTTTTTTATTTATTAGTACCACCTTGAAGGTAGGAATTTGGTGATGTATAACCCCTTGCCTTGGCACGTCAAGCCGTGGGTCCAATTTTCATAATTGACATGTTCTCGTAATAATACTTATAACACTGCATATCTATTCGCCGCCGTATAGTACGCCGTTTATTTACCACTTACTGGTTTTTAATACTCCCGCAGGAATAAAAGGTATCCTAATACGGCGTTAGGATATCAAGACTTTGCATTAATACTATAAACATCATTATCATCATATCAACGAATTTACATCCACTGCAGGCTTTTATAGGTAGTTCTAAATACCGTAGTTCTAGACCCCTTTTATCAGTGTCTACCAGCTTCTTGCTGTATGTCATCAGTCCACCTCGTTAGGGGTCGACCAAAGCGTTTACAGTCCTCTATGTTAGTCGATTCGAAAAATGCCTCGGAGGCATTTTTTCCTGCGACTGTTCGACCACACTTGCTACAACAAAAAATAATGAACACAGACGAATTCGCGCCACTAAACCGGCTCTTCACTCTCCTCAATGCAAGAACATCAAACCAACCTCTCCATCTACTCCTGTCGATCAGTAGGATTTATAGTATCAGTAGAATTCAAATTCAATTCAACATTCAACATTCATTTATTTCAAGTAGGCCTAGTTCCAAAAGTCCTTATAACTTTTGAAACGTCAAGTCAGTCTGTTTGAAGCGACTCTACCACCGGTTCGGAAGGCAGATTCCACTGAGAAGAGCCGGCAAGAAACTCAGCAGATTGCTCTTTTCCAGCAACATTTTATAGTTTAACAATCTTTATAATTTTACTGTTTTATAAGAGAGCGGAGTGGCCTGTTTCCAAGCAGCCTTGTCGTTAAGGAATTCATCAATCGTGTAGTAGCCACGACTGTTTAAATGTGTTTAATAATATTAGTAGGATTTATTAATAAGGCTCTAATGGTATGTGTTTTCACAGGACTACGCTACGGTCGAAGAAAGTTTACCGGATGGAATCGTGAAGTCGAGTTTGGTGATACGCGCTAGTCAATCGAAACATTTCGGCTTGTACAACTGCAGTGTCACCAATGAGTACGGGAATGCGAATGCAGCTATAATTCTTAAACCTTTGAGTGAGTTCTCAGACTACTTCGTATTTGATAATTCTAATTAAAGCAGTTTATAAAGCACGTAACGTAATTAAGTTTTGATTAGGTGTGCTTACTTTTTCTAATCTCACGATGATATAAAATATTTTTTCTAAAATAAACGTAGAAGGAGTAACTTAGGTTACGTTTATTTTAGAAAAAAAAAATTATGGTAGCTTATGTAATAAGTTACTCCTTATTACATCAGCTACCTGCCAATAAAAGTCCCGTAAAAATCGGTCCAGCGATTTCAGAGATTAGCAGAAAAAAACAGACAGACAGCCGGACAAAAACAGTAAAAAAATTTATATTGGTGAATCTACCGTATATATATTCATATACATGTAGTAAAGAACGGACGAAAGACACTCCAATTTTATTATATGTATAGATTAGTAGAGCAGAGACAGAGACATAGAGAGGTGGCAGAGCTCGTCCGGAGAAGTGCTATCACCAAGTTTTTTTTACAGTCATAGTTGACTGACCGAGCAGAAAGCACTTTCGAGATTGATTTCTTAAATAAAAAGTAATTCTCTCTGTGTAATTTTCTGTCTGTTTGTGGAAGTTTTGCCGTTTGTGAAACCTGCAATACCAAACAGACAGCCATTTTTTAAATTTTTTTTTTTTTCGTATAGATGACACAAGCATTTTTATTAATTTGTATCATACAACATCAACCCTTTACCGACCCATTACAGAGCATGGGTCTCCTCACAGGTCGGGGTCAGGCCGCAGTCTACCAAGCTATTTTTAGTGCGGACTTCTAGACTTCACAAGACGTTGAGAACATTATGGAGAACTCTCAAGCGTGCAGGTTTCCTAACGATGTTTTCGCAAGCAAATGATATTTAAATTGGTGAAATTAAAAACTGAACTGTCTTCACGAAAGAAATGCCGAAGCCACTAGGCTATCGCCGCTTATATTTAACAATGCGTATATACAGCTAAAATTGGATTTTTGTTACAGAATCGCTGCCTCTTTTCATAATACTGATCGGGGTAACTTCAGGTATAATCGTCTTCTCGGGTTTTGTGATTCTTCTTGTGATGTGCCATAGAAGAAGGAGAAAGAAGACTCAGCAAATGAACGAGAAGCCAGATGTGACGGTTACGACTGGGGATATGTATAAAGAAAGCGATAGGAGTTCGAATATAAGCGACTTGAAGTTGCAGCTACCTCACAGCGACGGCAGTTATGATTTGGTAAGTCTCTAGTGAAGTAAGTCCTACTCTCTTACTCTACTACCTTTCTTGTTTCATTCTCTACTAACTCTCTTTGAGCGACGGCATTTGAGGTAGATTCTTTATTATTGTTTGTAAATTATTTATTTAAATTTACTTATATATATTATGTATGTTATATATATTATATATATTTATTTAAATGATCTATGTATCTGTATCGATATATTTAGTATTTATTTATATATATTCAACACTCTTAGCACTATCCCGTTCTCTTGCTGTAAATCCTTTCTACAAAGATTGCCTGTAAGAGATTGCTTGCAGCAATAAGGCCGTCTTTGCTTTTCTACATTGTTTACTGTATACTTCTTAAGTACTTCCTTAAATTTATTTCAATGTAACTTTCTTAAGCGATTATTTTCCTAACTGAAAAAGTTTCATTGAAATCGATTAATTCTTTACCTTTGTTACACCACCCTAGTCTACATATTGGATTACCTAGACACTGAATAGGTAGGTGCTGGCTCCCATAACGTGTTAAATAAATTTAAAATGAAAAACACTAACACTACACCAAACTAGTAAGAACTCTGTTGTTTAATATTATTGGTTACCTTACTTAACATTTTGGTAAAATCTGTTTTCCCAAGATGTACAAATGTAATATTGTAAGCTCAACTAATAACATATTATATATGTATTAGGTATGTTATAGTGTTAGTACACGTTAATACTATAATACCGCGTAATGATATGTCTAGTTCTGATATGCCGCAAATATATTACACGTTCTGGGAAACGATTACTTGAAATACAATATATTAACAATTTGTGTATGGAGCACAGTTAATTTACTCGTGGATTTGGAATATTATGTTGTGTATATTTGGTTGGCTACTTATATTAATTAAAAATAAATTAGCTTTTATATATTATTGTTCGCAAAAATACCTGGATTGATTTCATATTTTAAACTACGTTATATTTGAAGGTGAAGGTGATTTTATATATTTAATTTTATAATAATAATTCCGTTAATTTCCGTTATATTTTTAACTTACCTATCAACCAGGAATACACGAGCTCTGATCGCTCCGACTCCAAGAACCCCGCGGGTCTTCCCTTAGCTGGTCCCGTGCCGCTTCCCAGCATACGTCACGATGACCCCATGCTGCAGTTCCGATACAGCAATGACTATTCCGATCCTACTTATGCGGATACTTACTTCAAGGTAAAGTTGTTTTATAAAGTCGGTTATTTTATCTCAGATATTTTTTTTTGTACAGGCAAGCACGTTTTACAAAAAAGTTACATGAAAGTTTATGTTATAGTTAAATTATATCATATTGTATCACGCGTCAAGATACTTCTTTCCCCGCATGAGTAATACAAAATAGTATGTGCAACAAGTGCGACATCGATTACCCACTCAAGCGAGTGACCGCACTCGCTTCTCTCGTGCGTTCAACTTCGCTTTCGTGGGCAATCGACAACTTGTCGCACTAGTTGCACAATATACTATTGTTTAATGTTTTTTTCAAAATCCAAGTATTTCTGATACCTAGAACCCAGCCGCGTATGTGTACGACTACCCCCAGGGATATGCACCGCCTCCACATCTTAAAGTGCAATCGCCTTCGCAACTCGAAGTACCTCCTACGAGCAGGTAAGTGATTGACTCACGTATCCATAGTAGTTGAATAATTTATGCAAAAGTGTATTTGTTGATTTGTTGAAGAAGCTGTGTTACAACTTAAGAGAAGATATTATTGTGATAACAAACATTATGTAGACATTTTATCTGTTAGAATCATCATCATCATTTGACGGCCGATTGGCGCAGTGGGCAGCGACCCTGCTTTCTGACTCCAAGGCCGTGGGTTCGATTCCCACAACTGGACAATATTTGTGTGATGAACATGAATGTTTTCCAGTGTCTGGGTGTTTATCTATATGTTATAAGTATTTGTGTATATTATTCATATATATAAAAGAGAAAGTGTATGGGTATGTACCGAAACGGCTGGACCGATTTCAATGGAACTTTCAGGGATTCTCCGGATTGTCCTGGCGAGTAATCCTGTAAAGTTTGGTGACGATCGGAGCACTCCTATTTTTGAACTGTCAAACTGTCAAATACAGCTTTTATTTACTATGATGATATTCTGTTGTTGGGTGTACATGGGTGTAGATAATGATCTTCACCCGCTCGACAAGAGAATAGAAGAGAATGAATACGGAGAGAAATAAATGATTTAATATATTATGAGACTTAAATTAAAAATTATCATCAATTATCAACATCATTAGATGTAAGTTTATTGTTTAAATAAAATAAAGCAAAATCTAGCCCGGCGAAGCGGGCTTGGTACGCTAGTTATTCATAAAAATTATTCATCAGTTATCTTAGTACACATAACTCAAGCTTCGCTTACTTTGGGACTAGATGGCGATGTGTGTATTGTCGTAGTATATTTATTTATTTATATTTATCAACCCATTGCCAGCCAACTACAGGGCACGGGTCTCCTCCCGGATTGGTAGATTGGTAGTCCTCCACACACCTTTAATTTACTTTAAACAACTTTATTGCATAATAAAGGAAACACACACAGGAACACTTACCTTTGAGAACATTATAGAGAATTCTCAGGCATGCAGGTTTCCTCACGATGGTCTCCTTCACCGTTGAAGCAGTGATATTTTAATTACTTAAAAAAACGCACATAACTTAGAAAAGTAAGAGGTGCGTGCTGTGATTCGAACTCGGCCTACCGAAAGTGAAGTCGAGTTCCCACCCACTGGGCTATCACAGTTACTACCTACGATAATGTTAGAATATCCATAGTAGTTGAATTATTTATGCAAATGTGTGTTTGTTTTTTTGTTGATCAAGAAGCTGGTTTACAGCTCAAAAAAAGGTATTGTAATAACAAATACTTTAAAGACATTTCGTAGATAAAATTTTTAAGTTCTGTATACTTTAAGGACTGAATTGGGCTTTATATAATAACTCATTACGCTTCCTCTTATTGTTTTCTTCTTTTGCTTATGCAGATCACTCCAGGGTTCACTGACTCGCAGCATCGACACCGCGTCAACACTCCCGTTGTCAGCAGGCAATGGATCGCAAAACAATTCTCTGCAACGAACGAACAAACCTGACGAAACTGACGCTATTAATAATTTGGGCTTACCTGTCAGTGGGGAAGGTAAGTTGTATCAAATAAAAAAAAACCTAGTCCGCATGGAATTATTATGGGACATAATATTATTATTTTACAACGTGTAAATGAAAACCGAAATTACACTTTAACGGCTTTCGAGGTACATGATGTTCTGTCGCTGAGACTTATCTGTGAAACCGAGCAACTAATAGTTTTTACTGAAAGAAATCAGACACATCCCTTACATCACATGCAAAATTACGATCAGGTTAACCCTGACACTAGAATAGGTACTATGCGCGTGTCGATCTTTTATCTTCAATAGGGTTGTCATAAGCATACACTAAGAATGTTTTGAATTCATTTGCATGGGAAAATAAATATGCTTCTATTGATTTAATATTTTTACAGGGTAATTCCTTATGGAATATACTTATGAATCTTTCAAAATTATTTCGTTATTCTCATACACGTTGTGTTTTACTACAACATTGAAAGCATTAATAATCAGGGCTATAGTTAACTTTAAAAACAATTATAACAGAGTGTTTTTTTTTTAATGCTGTATTGAACTTGTATTGAGGTCCAAGCGTTGTTTTGCATTATTTGAAGCAAATAATTGTTAATTTCTAAATTATTAGTCATGTTGTTTTGTAAAATTACTTTTATTCTGTATTTAGCCCCGCAAGCACAAGGACAAGTCCCAGTATATGCCCAGACGGGCCCTAAAAACAACAGTGGCGTCGACTTACGATATGCCGCTACATATGGAAATCCATATCTTAGGAATAGTTCCATAGGTAAGCCATATTAAGCTTTCCATTATTATACAGGTATTATATGTTAAATATATACAAATTTGGAAGGTCGATTTCGATGATTCAGTGGTATAAAGTTTAGTGAAAATAACACCCTAGGCGGTCTCATTAAATACCTCCAGGCAAGACAAACTTCATCTCGTCGTTACGTTAGTTTCGTTATTTCAAACTTACCTTTAAAACTATGGACGAATACCAACCATATAATCTAATATCGACGGCCGATTGGTGCAGTGGGCAGCGACCCTGCTTTATGAGTCCAAAGCCGTTCGATTTCCACAACTGAAAAATGTTTACGTGATGAACTTGAATGTTTTCCAGTGTCTGGGTGTTTATCTGTATTTTATAAGTATTTATGTAAATAATTCATCAGTCAACTCATTGCACACAAGCTACGCTTACTTTGGGGCTACATGGCGATGTGTGTATTATACGTGGTATAAAAAATAATAATAATAATTTGAAATGTACATTCCTTAATCTATCAACTTTACCTCAGAATTTAAACTTACCTGAAGTTATTCTTACCTTAAATAATTTATTGTTACATAAAAACTTACCTCTTAGGCTACAACAACCAAGTGCACACGGCGAAACCTGCGTCCACTCCCGCGCCGCCACCTTATTCCGCGGTGCGCAACTCCGTTGCACTACCAGGTACATAGCGCCGAGAATAGAATACAATGGTAATATTATATTTCATGGTTAAGCACGGGTTAGATGAATTGGTAATCGAGCATGGATATTTTTGATTGACGGGTAGCATTATTAAGGCTCCAGAAACCTATTTTCTCTACTTCCTTAACTAAAACGGCATGTGTGTATTTTTGAGTAATAGTAAATAATCTTGTGACAATTATTGTAATCAGATTTAAGTTATTTCACTGGGATTGATGAAGCAAAGGCATTAGAAGCAGTTTTAATAATTAATATTCTTGGTCCCTGACTTTATTATGACAGTATTCTTAGCAGATTAATGTGATTAATTAGTAGTGATTAATTAAAAGCATGATAATATTAGAAACTTTAATATCTATTTAAACTGCCTAGAACCCCAAACTTTCGTTCTTTCTTGTTATATTTCTTTAGCCTTACAGGATTTGCTCACTCGCAATCGAGGAGTTGTTTTAAGCTAACCCTCTTCATAGAGTCACAAATCTATCGCATCTGTACTTCTGATTTTTGTTTTTCCAACCGTTCTGTCCGTGTTTGGAACCCTCCCAGCTTTAGTTTAACGAATGTAGTTGTCACCATCACCTAACATTAGTTGTAACATAGTATATGTATGAAGGCTTCATTAGTGCCTGTGATAAGGTCTACATGAATAAAACATTTTTTTATATTTTAAATTTAAATTTTTGTTTTCAATGTCTATTTTTATTTTTGACAGTTGGGAATTTACCATACAGGATATCAACGTTGGTAATTGTTAGGAGGAACAGTGAGTTATGTTTATTGAGTGGTAGCTCCGCTAGATTTTTTAAAAATAGTTTTTATGACATTCTGTAGCTATGCAGTGCAGCCATCTTGTTTTTTTTATTCATACCATATTATATGATGGGCCAAGCAGATTTCCCACTTGATTGTAACTCGAATCCCATTGCCTATAAACAGGGCAAAATTTGTAGAGTGTGCGAAGTACAATTCCTGCAAAGTGTTGCCCTTAGTTTATCAATCTCAGGCTTAGGTGTACAGTCTCATGTGCCTGTAGACCGGAAACCACGACCTTGAGACTGAAACATGGTTTCAAGGCCGCATGGCGTTATTAGTTCCCTGGACGGCTCTGTCACGAAAAGCTCTCCTAAAATGCTCTAGTAGATACTATTATTTAGTTAGAAGGATCAATTGGTCTGCCAGGATGTCTAATTGTGGACTAGTTTGATGTTGATTTTTAAGTCCTAAATTCAAGTCCAGGTAAGGATGAATAATGGTATTTAGTTTTTATGATATAATAAATTTGTGTTTTTGTGTTCTGGTGTTTCTTATTGCCCGTAAATTGCCAGTGCAAGTAGAACTGCGAACTACGTTCAACTTTTTTATTTTTAATTTAATTGTATTTTTACAGGTAATGGAACGCAGACTACGCAGGCGACGCACGTATAGCAAAAGTGTAAAAATATTATAAGGCTTGTGTAAAAAGTGGACTTTACTAGTTACAGTTGTAATTGTAATATATTATGTTCCTATATGCGACTGAAGTGTAAATACGAATGTTAGGCTACATGTACACACGTATAAAATATAAGGGCCGTCCTACACGGACACAGATATTTTATCAAAAGTATAAAATAAAGTTTTTTTTTTTGCCGGCTTTTGTTGGATTCGTAAGTATTTGATACAATAAATGAATAAACTGCATGAATGTGTATAAACACCGTTAATAGCAAAACGTTTAATAATATTAACTAAAGTAAAAATTGTTTTATTAAATATATTTTAATTTCTATTAGTTTTTTTTTTGTAGGTGTACCTATAGGATTGCTCAAAAGTAGTAGGGGCTTCAAGTCTAAAATAGTTTTTTTTTGTTGATTTACATTATAATAACTTGTGTTATAGTCAATTTAGCCCCTATATATAACATTTTGTACAGTAATTCCATACATTGTAGATTTAAAATAAAGTTATTGTACAGAAATTTTGGTGGACATAAAATTTAACTAAATTTATTAGACTTAAACTTTTCTAGCTTTTTACAATGTTATCTACAAATAGATTACCTAGCTTGATTACTCAATCTTCTTAAATCTTAAATTTGTATTCTGAACACAAGAAGTCTTGTTGATTTAGTTAACGTTTTGTGTTCAATAAAATTAGTATCTACCATAATATCTCAGACTGAATCTAAAATAATATTGATAATTTCTACGAATTTTAGTTAAAAAAAAACTTCGAAAAAATCGAAACTTAGAACGAAAATTAAACGTAATAATTAGATAGCGTAAATAATTTAGTGGAATCACTTAAATAGTAAACGAAAAAATATTCTGTGATAATTTAAATATATCAAAGAATCTTAAGTAAAATACCTTTTGACTAAACTGAGCTGTCCTTCTAGTACGCGATTAAATATTTTGAAAACTTTTCAGAACTGTTTTCGTATGTTAAAGTCATACGTCAAATCTACGTAGTGCTCTTCGTTTTAAAACCGTATATTCTGTACGCAACATCTGTTTTCGATTACAAAACTATTGCATTTTGTGCTGGGAGTACAGTTCCAATGATTCGCAGCCGAATCATTTTAGCTTTTTATCTGCTGAGTACGTAAAAATTCAATTCAGATATTTTGGGCCTTGTTGCTATGACAATCAAATCGTAACAGAGTTCTTCAACCAACATATGTGACGTAAAAGCAAAAAGCGCAGTTATGACGTCAAAGTTGAATCGATTTTGTGTCACTAGAAAGAATTATAGTAGGTTTAAAATAATTATTTTTTATTGTCTATATAATTAATAACATTATGTGTGTTACGATAAATTTATCATTTCTTTTATTCAAACCGTAGGTATTTTTATTTCCTGTACAGATATATTTTTAAAGCGACTTATTATTGTATAAAAAATATTTGCATGATAGTGTTTTCCGTTCTTTGCATGCGAATATTATTTGCCATTTTTTATTGTTCTCAAAATAAATAAATGTGACAATTTATTTGTGACTTTCTTTTATATGGATACTTTCCTTAACCTTAGATCGTGTAGACTACGCCTTAAAAGCCTTAAACAATTTCGAATTATGTGCAATTTATATTATGTGGATTTTCAAACAATATGTCTTCTTCAAACTGGAAAGAGTCTGGTTTTTTGTCGGACCTATTTACTCGCAGGAGAAAACGCGCCAAAGACTGGCCGTCTGTTTATGGTCAGATGGTCAGACCTGCGCCGACAAACGTATTAAAAACAGTCTGATTAACACGATATCGGATGTCGCTATCGGTTTGTTATGCACAACAGACTAAGTGCATTCACTTGATATACTTACTTACTTTGTTTATTTGTCCTTCCTTTACGCTTTGACTAAGCAACCGGTAAACTTGATTTTTGGCATAGATTTAGGTGAGTAACATAGGGACATAGGGCTGTGTATTTAAGTAGGAGGTCCAGGGTTCGATCCCCTTGCAGTGGAAATTTCGGAATTTATTATTTCTGAATACTCTCTGATCTGGTGGGAGGACGTGGCTAGTTACCACCCTACCGACAAAGACGTGCCGCTAAGCGATATAGTGTTTAAATGCGATGTCGTGTGGAAACCGATTTGGGGTTTGGCTACCATACCCCCTAACAGGTTAGCCCGTTACCAATTTAGACTGCATCATTACTTACAACCAGGTGAGTGGCTATTGAAAAGATATCGATCGTCTTTTGCTTCGGTACATACATTTTTATAGATTCCGTTTTAAACAAATCCAGCCATGTTTACACGTCACTTTAGACCGTTATGTACTTTAGATATTATTATTTTCTACGGCTAAGCGACTCAACTTTGACACGTAAATAGGTTAGGAAATCTAATACAATGAATCACAAACTTATTAACAGCAATCGCTACTTAGCTTTCGTGTTATCCGCTTTAATATCACTTTAAGAACCATTTTAAATAAAATTTTATCAAACGAAAACCATCCTTATTTGGATATGTTAAAGCACATATAAATCGCGTGTTATTTTTGTCCATCAAACGTGGCAGTCTCAGGGGACTTTGAATTCTATTGCTTTTGAAATATGGTTTGTTTTGGTATGTTAGCTTGTTTCTGGTGGTGATGCGACTGGAAACCAGTCGTTCTACATTTCTGAGGACATTCAGGCGACCGCAATGGGCTCCTGTGGTCAGAACGCCATATTTAAAACTGTAAAAAGGAATTCTGTCATTAAGTGTAATACACACTTATCGTAAAATTTGTTAAATAATCGTCGATAATTTAACAAATTAACCCAAATGCAACCATACCGGTTCATCAGTCATATTTAAAAAACAATATTTGATATTTACTAAGTGTATATGCTATGGGCCTCATAAGAAGGCTCAGAATCACTCAGTGGGCGATGTAGAGTATGCTACGAGTATTACGTACGAGTACTATCTCCACGTGATCAAATCAGAAATGAGGAGATCCGTAGGAGAACTAGAGTTACCGTTACAGCTCAGCGAGTCGAGAAGCTGAAGTGGCAATGGGCAGGGAACATAGCTCGGAGAACCGATGGACGTTGGGGTCTTAAGGTGCTGGAATGGTTACCCCGCACCGGTAAACGCAGCGTTGGTCGGCTCCTAACGCGGTGGACAGATGACATCAGGCGAGTCGCTAGACGTTGGATGCAAGCGGCCCAGGACCGTGGGTTGTGGAACTCCCTACAAAAGACCTATGTCCAGCAGTGGACGTCCATTGGTTGAAATGATGATGAATATGACTGCGTGTAACGTTAAGGAAGCAAGACTTCATGCTTTTTGTTTTAAATTAGCTTATTTTTCAAAACTATTGTTAAGAACGGCAGTTTTAGAAGTGCAAATTTTATCTTTTAACAAGGGATATTCGGAATCGATTACGCTTGCTGCCGTTGTTATACTAACGGTAGGTTCGAGTGTTAGTTTTCATGTAAACTGACATCACATCCAAATGAGCGTGAATTTGTCATTTTATATGAAGGACCAAACGTCAAAGCTTGACAACTTAATACAAATTTGACAGATTTAAAACAAAGTTGAGTTTATTAACTTTATAGTATGTAGTAGTAGAGACGACTCTGAATTTTAAGTAAGGTGCAGTAAAAGTGAAAAGTTAAACCTGACGAAATAACCTGGTAGTCTTAGGGCTATCAATTTATTATGAAAATTAAGGTCAATTTGTTATACTCCGCGAACAGCAGGAGAATCTGTATAGTAATATTCATTGTAAAGTCAACATCTCCTGAAGATGCTTCGGTTTCGGAGCGAAACGTGCGTAGAGGGTACATTGCCGAAGATCTGTTTGGTGTGGAGTATAAGGATTGAAGTAATATAAATTACACCATACAGATTCTCCTGCTGTTCGCGGAGTATAGCAAATTAAGCTTAATTTTCATAATATATTATGGATTTTCGCAAAGTAACGCCTGCTTCTATCCCTCCATCCTTCCTTGTAGTTTCTAAGGGTGCTTGACAAGTGCTTTGCCAATATTTTGGAAAAAGTTTAAATAATAAGAAAAGATAGAGTAACTCCACAACTTCAATTCTATAAGAATAATTAAATTAACTACAAATAATTAAACTAAGTTAGTACTATATTTGGGGATGGCTTTTGTGTAAATATTTTTTAATCTAACCCACATTACAATAATTTTATTCACGCCTGTGTGTATTGTGAACCAAGCTTTACAATGAGTGATTATCGATACATTGACATCCGAGCTAACGGCACACCTCAAGACGTGGTGTTATTAGGTGTGAATCCGATATTTCGTATAATTTACTAATAAATAATAATAACGTTTTAATGTCAGTAGCTGATCGAATATAATAGAAACGTTTTAAAACGATTACCTGCGTATGTATTACAATGTAGAAGAGAGAGTTGCTGGAAGATGAGTGGTTGTAACCACTCTATTCTGATCTGCTGCCACCCTCCACATCCCGCGGGTGTCGTACGAGGCGACTAAGAGTACGGGCAGCACCGTCCTCGTATATTATTAAAATTAAGCTTAATTTGCTATACTCCGCGAAAAGCAGGAATATGTGAGTTGTGTGAATTTGTATCCTTATACTCCACACCAAACAGATCTTCAGCAATATACCCTCTACCCCAGGTTTCGCTCCGAAACCGGAGCATCCTCAGGAGATGTTGACTTAGTAATCTTAACAATTATTCATTGTAAAGTCAACATCTCCTGGAAATGCTTCGGTTTCGGAGCGAAACGTGCGTAGAGGGTACATTTTACATTGCCGAAGATCTGTTAGGTGTGGAGTGTAAGGATGGAAGAAATTATTAATTACAACATACAGATTCTCCTGCTTTTCGCGGAGTAAACCAAATTAAGCATAATTTTCATAATATATCATGGATTTCCGCAAAGTAACGCCTGCTTCTATCAAACTGTCCACCGTGCTTATACTTCTATCTGTTGCGATTATTGATCCGTCTGCCCAGCGTGGTGATTATGGGCAAAAACAACATTGGGAGAGGCATTTATTCCAGCAGTGGACTGTTATAGCCTATTGACGATCGATGATGCTCCTAACATAACTGTCTCTTAACGATCTTCGCGGGACTTTCAGTTGTATGTGGAGGACTTAAGAAGGAGTATTCTTTGCTTCAGTTTACCGTGCTCAATAATTGTAACCTGGTTTTGACGGGACCTTGATAAGCAGGTGAGATTCGGAGATTAGATTGAGGAATTCTGAATTAGTACTCTTGGCTAATTTTTACCACAAACTGTTATTTATTTACATTACAATATACATACTGGTGTACGACTGTTTGCTATTTACTGGCCCGAGCGGTGTCTAGTTGGATAAGAAACCAGTCGTTTTTCCATATTTATTAATTTATATACGTATCAAGTCGTAAACGAAACGTAAATAAAATATATTATATATTTTAGTAGCCGTCCCGGCGAACTTCGTACCGCGGATCATTTTTTTTTGATGAATATTATATTTTAAAACTTATTATCCTTTTTCGGTCTATGAGGAAGCCAAAAAATCAAATATCATAAAATTTGGTCCAGCCGTTCTTGAGTTATAAATGGTGTCACAAACACAGCTTTCTTTGAAATATATAGTTATCGGCCATAGCCGGCCATATATAAAATATGACTTGAATGAATACACTTATTGTACACCAAAGAAAAAAAAGTAGTTACAGAGATATAAATACATAACAAGAGAGTACAATTTGGTGGCCTTATCGCTACATAGCGATTTCTTCCAGGCAACCAATGGCGTAAAAGGAAAAAACATAGAAAAGAGGTAGGTGGTGCAATAAATAATATTTAAAATTATACAAATATATAAATAAAATATATATAATATATATAACTATAATATAAATACAAATAAAATATATAACATAAATACCTATATAAATAGATAACATAACATCCTCAGTTTATATGAAATACATAGATAATTAAAATTACACACTTCAAATGATCCGCTTCAGCGATGTTCGGCTGATAGAGATAAATAATGATCCTTCACTAGTTTTGACTTGATACGTAAATAAAATATTTTTTTAAGAAACACGTTTTCCAAGTGCAGACAGTGAGTTGGATTTATGCAACTCACGTTTCGCAGCTTGGTTTTTAGTTGCAATAATATTGTTTTAGTTGCTCCTTTAAGAGCGTAGTTTACGGTGGACGTGACCATAGCGATTGCAGCTGGATATTTAGTTGTAGAAATGTTTACGAACTTGCCTCTAATTATACAATATTATACTGCGTGTTGAGTTGAATCTAAAACCAATATTGGATTATTTAGTTTAAATAATTGTAATTGCTTTATTATGTACTAGCTGTTGCCCGCGTTCTTCGTCCCCGTTTATTAAATGAAATGAAATGAAATGAAAATACACTTTATTGTACACCTAACAGAAATTAAATTATAAACAAAAACAACACAATAAAACACAGGTACAATGGGCCTGGTTTATTACGGGTTTTTACAAATTCCGTGGGAACCGATTGTTTTTCTGGGATAAAAAGTATTCTATATTACTCTCCTTCTTTTTAAATAACTCTATGCTAAAAATGAAGTTTATTGGCTGCTTATTTAGGGCGTGAAGAAAGGACAAAAAAACAATCTAAAAACACACACTTTTTTTTATTTATTTAATGGACAATCAACAGGTTACAACAACAACTCTTATAAAACAAAAATGAAGTTTATTGGCTGTTTATTTAGGGCGTGAAGAAAGGACAAAAAAACAATCTAAAAACACACACTTTTTTTATTTATTTAATGGACAATCAACAGGTTACAACAACAACTCTTATAAAACTAAAAAAAAAATGAAAAAAACATATAAATGTAATATGGACCACTTAAAGACTGTCACAACTTGCGAATACAAAACTATATTGTCAGTTAGAAGGAGAAAAAACGATTAAGAGAGACATATTTATAAGCTGAAAGATCCAACAGGCTTTGACAAAAATTTGACGAATCTAGCACCGCGAACAAAAACATACATTAAGAATTAATTAAAAAAACAAATACTTTAATTATATATATAATAATATTAGAAATGTTGACAATATATACTATAGAATAAAACTAGCTAAACTAACACAAAAAAGAGCAAAGGAAAAAAAATAACTATTTTAAACAGTACCACAGTATTGCGATAGGATGTGGTCCTTCAGTTTTTTTTTTATATATAGGAAGACTATCCCCTATTAGACATACAGCACTTTATTAATGCTGTTATACAAAGTATTGTAAGTATATAAGTATTGTTTATTTTATATTTATAATATAAAGTAGGTAAGGATTTCTTGTATTCTTATAAAGATGGCCGCTCTGATAGACTGCAGTTTATAATAAATTATGTTGGTAGCTCTGATTTTAAATGGACGGAGTGATGTGATGACGATATAAAATAAATCATTTTTATCCTTTACCGGCCCAGTACATGGCACGGGTCTCTTTTGAGAAGGCTCCCAGAACGCGGAGGTTTTAGGCCGTTGTCCACCAATCTGGCCAAGTGCGAATTGGTAAACTTCACACTCGTTTACGAACATTATAGACAATTCTCAGGCGTGCAAGATTCCTCGCGATGTTTTCCTTCACGTTAAAGCAAGTGAATGAATGAATGAATACACTTTCATTGTTCAACTCAATGGGTACTGACAGAATACCAGCGTTGTCGGTACATTAGTATCCGGAACATTAAGCTGAGTCAGAACCTTTTTATTGGCACGACACATCATAGACTTAAGCTACTAATAATTAAGTACAAAATTTTAACTTACTCCGTATGTAAGTCTGTTTGTGTTGTTCTGGTAAATAAACAAATTCTATTCTATTCTATTCTATTCTACACCACATAAACATGTAGTAAAATTATAAATAAAAATTATATTTTATTGCATGAATTAAAATCGCACATAACTCTGAAAAGTTACAGTGGATGCTGAATTTTCGAATTCACATTTATTAATATCGATTTACAGTTCGAGCAACCTACGGTCACGTCCCTTTGCTTTCCGAGCTTTAAAACGTGAGTTCGCACTAAATACGAGTCTTAGTGGTGGGACGTTGACTAGACTTAATGCACTAACGATCTGTCGATTTAAATAACATAATTATTTATCATTGCCTGCTGCCTATAAAGCGCCAAAAAAACAAAGAAACGAGCAAAACAACTCGTCCGTTTGTTTTTTTGCCGACAACCCAACGGCCTTTACACCTTCACATTGTAAGAGGAGTACCTTTTCATGTAGTGGACCGGTAGTTGGTCCTAAATATGATGATGATGAGTCCACTTTTCGTCCTGGAAAAGTGCCAAATTCCCGAGGGCATCTACACGTCTCACATGTGCAGCTGTATCTGATATGTTTTCGGGTGTCCAATGCTCGAATTTTAAATATCTTAGCGGTTCATGAAAGTACACAACATGTTTTTTTTTTTTCTTTACCCTACCTAAATTACAATACTTTTATGCTTGTGCCAAAGCTAGTCCAATTTACAAACAAATGGGACGCGTTAAAAAACAAATTAACTCAACCCACCAAAACTTTTCCAAACATCGTAACAACCACTTAAGTATTAATAACCATGTAATAGCCCCTTTTTTAACCCACGTCACGTTTACGACACGTCAATATTTTTGTATGCTTTATGACGTCATAACACTTGGATGTAACACGAAATTCGGTGTCGTAACTCCCGCGTAGAATGATACGGTACGGTATTAGCGTCGTAAAAGAACGGCCTTTCATACAAATATTTGTTGTTGCTATAGGCCTACGATATAAACATGAAGATTGTACAAGCGCTTGGTAAGAACAACCATAGACTGCAAACACACGAAGGAGGCAAACTACTGCAACTTAACCGAGATAAACTAGGGAAAGTTGTAGGTAGTGATCGGCAGAAAGTTCAAGTGGCAGGAAATGGTGTCATTCTGCGAGAAGGTGATACACCTTAAAGAGGCTGCGGGGCGGGAGAGGGAGTCAGCCGTAGAAGCTCCACCACTCCGCAGGAGGACGGGCGCAAAAGGCGGAAGTTTGATCACCTCATTTAGCCATCTAAAGACTACAGCTACACGCAATCGGAGTAAAGCGTTGAGGTGCCAATGTTGCATGCGACAACGATCCATTGGCACTTCACTTAAAACGCGGTGTTTTAGTGGGTATTCCAGCCGCCTCTCGGTTGGTGAGTCCTACATACCCGCAAATGGACTATGTAGATTACTATTTTATTTCCGGAAGGGATGCGTTAACGCATTTCCCAGCGAGAAAAAAAACGGACAGTTGTAAGTATGATAACAGGGCACTGCCAACTAAACAAACACCTTTCTATTTTAGGTATAACTTACAGTCCTCTGTGCAGAGCATGCGTAGAGACGGATGAAACACCAATACACGTAATGCTCCAATGCAATGGAGTGGCAGAACAACTAGCAGCACACCTTGGCTCCTCAGCAATACTTCAAGAAGCACTCGGCGATCTGGGCGGCCCGCTAAGCTTCTGGAGTGAGCTCGGCTATCGGCTGGCTGGAGTGATCGAGCGGCCACACATACAACGGACGGTTCAGGCCAACCAAGTAAGGAGAGAGGCCTAGGAAAAAAAAGAGGCCTACGATAAAGGATGACTTATGGCTAGGAAACTTGGTCTCTTAAAAAGGATCCGGGTTACTCAGCGTGCGACGAAAAGAGATATAAATAACAGTCAAATCCATTCGTGACTAAGCGACAAACAAACATACATATATATCCTCACAAACTTTCACGTTGGCATGTTAAACTACGGATCTCGAGTTAGTGAGTTCGAATCCTCGCGTTCGAATGCTCGTGCCAAATTGTATAAGCTATTGTGTATTTCAGGAAATTGGCGTTATCACGTAAAGTCGTCGGTCCCAGTTAGCCCACCAACCCGCATTGTATCAGTGTGGTGGGTCTATGCTCTAAACCGTAAATTCGACGAAAGACAAGGCCTGTGCCAGTGGAGCGTTAAACGGCTGCGAATGATATAAAATAAATTGGAAACAAAAATCTGTCATGTGATGGTGATGGAATTACCACACACTCATTCGCTGGAGACAACTCCAAGGAATGAACCATTCTCGAGCGCTAATAAGACCATTCAACAAAAGGGCCGCCTCTGAGGCATTAGCACTCAACAGAAAAAACCTATGCATACTAGTGCGAGCGCTTACGGGGCACTGTGGGCTTAATAGACACATGTTCAACCTAAAGTTGCAGGACACAGATCTATGTAGACTCTGTAAGGAGGCTGCGGAGACGCCGCTGCATTTGATCTGTTCCTGCCCCGCGCTGATGCATAAACGCAGCACTCTTTTGGGGAAACACATAATGCAACCAGAGGATGCTAAATTTCTTCCAGCAAGGAAAGTGCTGCTTTTCCTGAAGGCGACCAACGCTTGCTGGGAGATCTAGACAGCGGTGTCACAATAGATCGTAGCCGGTCGACGTGACACCAGGGACCAGACGAACCTGAGCCGCAAGCAGAAGAAGAAGAAGAAGATGGTGATAATGATAGTCAAAATGATATAGGATTTATCATAGCGTAGCAAATATAATAGTTCAATACTAATGTTTGCTCGGGCATTATCCTAAGCTATGGATCGTAGAATCTCAAAGAGGGTACTGGCAAGGATATTCAAACTTTGTCGACAAATAGAAAACATCACAAGCACTGAGAAATACAGGCCAATTAGCAACTTTCACTTATATTTATTAATTAGTATTTCGCGAGGAAGAGTAACAAACACCCACACATCTGTACATCCTCAAAACATTAACGTTTATAATATTAATAGTATTACTGGATGAGTTTTAATAAATTACTAGATAATTAAAATTGATAGTTTCAATGTGAAATAAAAACCTACGACTTTCAATATAGTGTATTCCACTACCTTACTACATTTGATACCCATATTGAGTGCTGTGAAAATAGAAACGTAATTCGCCGTTTCGTGGTGTCGGCCATTTTGAATTTGAAATTTATAATTGGTAATAGCATTCTATACCTAAGCCGTTCCATTTGATACCCTTATTGAGGGCGTTGTGAAAAAAAATGTAATTTGCCATTTTGTGATGGCGGCCATCTTGGATTTGAAATTTGTTAGTGTATAGCATTCTACAGCTAAGCCGTTTCATTTGATACCCATATTGGGAGAGTTGTGAAAAAATACTATGTAATCCGCCAAATTGTGGCGGTAGCCATCTTGGACCGATTTTCATCAAACAAAGCTAAGAAAACTCCCGACTAATTGACCTTTCAAACAAAATAAAACAAAATAAAAATCGGTTCCATTTCGGCGTTACGAAGCCACAGACACACACACATAAATACACTCATCAAACTTGTATCACCCTTAATTATGCACACTGCACATTTAATTTTTAAATGCAATGGAGGATTAGTGTCCTTTCTTAAATCTCCTTGGCACTGATGGATTCGGTTACTCGCACGCTATCGCAAAGACAAACATATCCAAACTTCAATATCATATCGCTCAAAGTTGTTATACTAATAGCACAGTTTATGAAGCTTACAGTAGAGCTAAACACTTACCACATAGATCCCTAAATTTGTCTCATGCTAAACCTTGACAGTCGAATCATCCTCATCATCATCACTTTAACCGATTGACAGCCCAATATCCTTATTTAATATTATAAATGCGAAAATGTGTTTGTTTGTTTTTTTGTACTTCCTTAACGCCCTAAACAAGCAACCATCAGCACAATAGAGTTAGTTGAAAAGGCAGAGAGTAACATTATTGTAGGAGAACGAACGGTTCCACGGGATTTTTAAAAAACCGTTATGAACGCAGAAATCTTAAGAACGCTGGCAACAGCTAGTAATTAATGAAATAATGAACAAACGTCTAATTTAATGTATGCCTGAACGAAATAATTAATGATTTAATGGGTCTATACTTTTATTGTACACCACAAACAAAATAACTCGGTGACCTTTATATTACATAGAATTAATAAATGAACGAATAGACTTTTATTGAACAACAAAGAAAGAGAAAAAAGTAGTTACAGAGATATAAATATAGAGCAAGAGAGTACAATTTGGTGGCCTTATCGCTACATAGCGATTTCTTCCAGGCAACCAATGTCGTAAAAGGAGGAAAGAAAAGAGGTTGGTGGCGCAATAAATAAGATTTTAACATTACACAAATATATAAATAAAATATACAACTATAATTTTATATACAAAGAAAGAAAAAAATACTATAATAACTAATATTTAATATGTTTGTACATAATGTATTTATTGATAATCTATGTTTACATATATATAAGCGTTCAAGCGAAGTGCCGATTTAGGTGTCTATTGCTCAGTACAGCAACAGTAAAGCAGAAATAGAAAAAAACGGGTTAAAAAAAGTTTATATCAGCAGTGTGTATCTGTTTGAGTATTTTTTCAGCTGTGCCTGTCTTCCTGAAACCTTAGTTTCATATTTGCAAACATGGAATTATAGTTGTTTCCAAATATCGAATGAATCTGGTTGAGAACGTATCATCTTATACTACCGTTTTTTTTTACTAACTTACTTACGCACAAACTCACTGTACTCTGAACATCTGATAGTTTTCCGGTTAACGTTTGAAATCCAATGCAATTTTTTCCTTCGTGCTTTCGTGCGTTTCTTGCTTTTTTTCTTTCATTCACAGTTTTAGCGAAGAAAAAACAAAGAAATTTGCCGCTACTGCTCGATAGCATTTATAACTTATTGCACTTTTTTTTTGGAAGTTGCTTTGTGCAACAATATTTGTAGCCCGACTGTATGATTCCTAAACTATGCAGGGGTTAGGTAAATCGATTCTTGGAAGTATGATTCAGACTGCGCTATACCTATTTGAACTAAAGACCGGCAAGTGATTGAATGAATGATCCATCGAGGACGTGGGAAATGAATACACTTTTTTTTAAATGTAAATATCAAGTTAACACAATGCATACAATTCATCAAATCTTCAATTCAAGCGGTGATAGCGAAGCATGGTGAAGCGATTTAGTGGGTGGGACTTCGACTTCACTTTTTGGGGCCGTGTTTGAATCCCAGGGAAACAACGCGGATATTTAATGAGGGTAATATATAATCCAATTCGTGATAAAATGCGTATCGGGTAAAGCCGCCAGCACTTTTAGTAGAACTGTATACTTTTGTAGAAAACATTAAAAAAACATTCCCATATGATCATCTTCATATATCATCACAATATTATCCCAATACCGGTCCACTACAGGGCACTCTGTAACACTCCTTTAGAACATTATGGAGAACTCTCAAGCATGAAGGTTTCCTCACGATGTTTTCTTTCACCGTTGAAGCAAGTGGCATTTTAATTGCATAAATCCGAACTCGGCCCCCCGAAAATGAAGTCGTAGTTCTACCCATTGGGCTATCACCGCTACACCTATGTAAATAAAGAAATTATAATTAGTGGTCTATAATATTATTGCGGCACGCCTTTGCATAAGTTTGGTGTAGCTAGCACACAACGGCAATATTAATTTGTCACACCGTTTTTAATTGGAATAGCTTTATGCAAAGCGGAGACAAGAATAAAAAGGAATTATTAAAAAAAAAAATGTGTATACATTTTGGTCTTGACGTTTGGCGACCCAAGGGCTAAGTCTAGCAATTCATAGGGGCAATAGCGTCAGCATTTTGGTTACCATGCCCATAAGTGAACAGTAAGACGGCTTATATTTTTTATAAATATTACTGTTAATTTGTAATTATTATTATGTATTTGCTAATTGGAGTTATATTTAACCTAAATAAAGTTATTTTTTAAATATTTGGTGACTTTTGCTTTTTAGAAATGCTTAGGAGATAACATCAAGTTAAAAGCTATAATGAATAGCTTGCTATGCAGTAATCATTTTTTTTTATGTAAAACTGCTTTGGGCAGGACTAGGGAGTAACTCAGATTATTTTCTGACGGAAGTAACGCTTACGACAGACGTCAGTGTAGTTCCTCTATTTAAAAATAATAATTTGGATTGGTCGTATGTATGTGTCATCCACACTCCACGCTTTTTGACTTATACGCCAGCTAGTGGCAAATATTATAATCAATTAGGATTATTAATTTCCAATATTTTCAAATGGATCAAAGTAAATACAAATTCAACAGTTTGTAATAAATAAACGACATGACATCTTCGAAATTATTATTATTGTTATTATTGTGTATACGGCCTAGCCTAAACATTTCTCACCCTGAAAGGAGACCATCCTTTCAGGGTGAGAAAGGTTTAGGCCGCTGGCTTAGTGCGGATTAGTGGGATTCACACGCCCATTAGGACATTATAGACAACTCTCAGTCGTGCAGGTTTGCCCACGACGTTTTCTTTTATAAATAACTTTAAAACAAATCGCGCATATCTCTCTGAATTCAGTGGTCTGTTCCACTAAAAGGCAAGCCAAAGCTTTAACCACTAAGCTATCACCGCTTCAGTTCATCTAATAACTATTGTAAATAAGGGATAATTCGATGAGCTCACAAATATAAGAGACTGACAAAGTTGTAGAAAGTTTTGAATCAAAAGTGATCCTAGTATATGGTAAATAGCATTAGTAGTGAGTACTTTGCATGTTATATTAAAGCAAAGTTTCTTCAAAGATTTCAAAGCCTCGACGAAGCGGTCCTTTAATCTACAAAGTTATTTGAGAGCATCTTTCGTGAGATTCAAAATTATATTTTCACGTCATGAAGGTACGTAAAATATTTATACAATAATTTTATCCATACCTTCTTTATTATACTCGTAAGTAGAGGTGTTTGTTTGTATGTTTATTTCACTGCTTATTTTAAGTATTGATTGATTTGGAAAAATCATTATCATTATCATTCCACAGGTCTCCTCTCAATATGACAAGTGCTCTTTATGAATTCTCAGTATGACAATTCTTAACGTTCGGGAGAGTGGGAGAGATTATGCTATCCCTCTGTAAACGTTGCTAGCTCTCGTACTATTAGGCCGTAGTCCACCACGTTGTCCACGCCTTTGAGAATATTGTGGAGAACTCTCAGGCATGCACTTTTCCTCACGATGTTTACTTTCACCGTTCATCATTCACCAAAACATTAAAATTTCAAGCAAGCAAGTATGTTATTATATATATAATTTCTTAGAAAATACATTATTCCGAAATGTTAGAGGTGCGTGCCTGGCATCGAACAAGCTCCCCAAAAGGGGAGGCAAGGGGGGAAAATAATGTTTTTTTTGGAACAATATCGTTTTGCATTAAATAATTAACTAATTGAATTTTTGAATTAAAACTTCTTTAGAATCGTTGTGATTTCAAACTCGATGAAACGAAAAAATAAGTCCATTGAGACACAAACACTTTAATATATAGGACAAAGTGAGTTAGAAAACATTGTACATTTTTTTACCTATTCTAGTGGAAACTAAATTTGTAATTCTTTTTTTTTATGAATGTAGTTGCAATGAATTGCTGAGGTGTCTTATGAATAAATAAATAAATAATAAACCTTACATTTATCCTAATAGTTCTGGTACTCTACATCCACAAGTGTGAACAAATTGCACCAAATTTTTTGTTTTTATCATAATGAGTTTTATTTACTTAAAAAAATATTTTTGAAATGTGTTTTTCGGTAAGAACTTTTTTATTGTTTATTGCATAATATCAACCATCCTGGTATGTTAATTGGAGTGACGCACGGACTCAATTTCCTTGTAAATAATTTATATTATGTATTTCATCATCCCTAAGTAAATTCATTTTGCATGTTAATTTATTAGCCCCTAATACTTTCAGAATTTTGTTATTATAACGTACGAATAGGGGCATTATTATATAATTTCATAATGAAAGCAGCAGTGTTTTCACAGTATTTCTAACGACCTCCTGGCAAAACGGTGAGCGCTGTGAATTTAAGTAGGAGGTTTGATTCTTGGGGCAATTTAGACATTTATAATTTCTAAACTATCTCTGGTCTGGTCTGGTGGGAGGCTTTGGCCGTGGCTAGTTACCACCCTACCGAATAAGACGTGCCGCTAAGCGATCAAGTGTTGCAGTGCGATATCGCGTAGAAACCGATTGAGGGCTATGACTACCATACTCCCTAACAGGTTAGCCCGCTACCATCTTAGACTGCATCATCACCAGGTGAGATTGCAGTTAAGGGCTTACTTGTAGTGGAATTAAAAAAAAAAGTCTGAAGAGGATAGTATAGACCGTATGTTGAAAAAGAGCAATCTGCTGAGTTTCTTGCCGACTCTTCTCGATGGAATCTGACTTCCGAACCGGTGATAGAGTCACTACAAACAGACTGACTTGACGTTTCAAAAGTGCTTTTAAACTGAGCCTACTTGAAATAAATGAATTTAGAAAAGAGCAACTGCTGAGTTTCTTGCCGGCTTCTGCTTGGTAGAATCTGCCTTCCGAACCGGTGGTAGAGTCACTTCAAACAGACAGACTTGACGTTTCAAATGTGCTTAGCCTACTTGAAATAAATGAATTTTGAATTTGAATTTCATATTTAAAGGTAAGAAGTCTTTTTTAAGAACATTCCACGACGTGGTACTGTCAGAGTACCACGTTGTGGTTCGATTAGTGTCTACGACATTCATCCGAAACCTAGAACGTTGAAATATATCTTAGTTGCCCCGTTGGTAATAAAACCAGACTATAGAAAGCCAATCTGACTCCCAAAGTAAAAACTAATTTATTTGTACATATTTCATCATAGTACTAGAGAGTTTTACGTGAAAATGTCGCGAGAAGTATTGGTTGCCGGTGTAATTATAGGCACATGAGGCTTAACAGCTACTAGCCAAAGCTATATCATATTATAACCTTTGCACGAATGCCTTTATAACAAAATGCACGTTCTACCTACTCGTAAACTATATTCCACCTTGCAACTTGGCCGCTGTCCAAGCGAGGCCTAATTGTGATAACCTGGGTAATAAACTTATATCATGATTATTGTGAAATAGTAGACGACTGGTACAACGTACATACACTGCTGACTGTGTGCAGGTAATCTTTATTACCGGATTTGTACTTGGCAATTGTCCAGAACCGTCAACACTTAGCTAATGTGATGATATAAGGCTGAACGTGTTATTATGAAAATCGTTATGGTTCACACGATATCTTGGGATACTTATGTTATATATTCGCTGAAGGTATTTGTTTGATTTCCTTTGATTAACGCATCAACGAAGCAACTGATTGGCGTCTGTTTTTAACACAAAAATAGTTTAAGAACAGAACCGTATAAATAGGTTTTTTGTCAAGGAATAATAATACACGGTTATTATGAGAAAACAATTGTAATAACATAAAATGTACACGCTTGGCTAAAAGGTATCTTAGTGCTTAATTATTATAAGTTTTCGGCCTGACCCCAGACTCTGGGACTGGGATTAGAACCGCCTGATCCGTAGTTGAACATGCTGATCACTAGACCAACAAGGCATTTACTCAAGTACGAAAACCTAAATAAAATACATTTGGAGAAAAGCCAAGTTTTAATCGGCTAATTAATGCTACCTGATCCAGATCATTCAACTATTTCATGTTGGAACTATTAGGATATCACAATTAGTGGGGCAGTCACTTCTGGACAGCGGCCAAGCTTAAATCCAGCCTTAAATAACACCTGACATTTGACCAATTTACGCCGTCTTTCTATTGAGTGTTTAGTGGAAAACTAAACTTGACTTGCCAAGTATACTTTTGTACTACTTACGTCATCATCATAATCATTATTAACATATAACCAGCCTACTAAAAGCCACGGGTCGTTTATTAGAATGAGAAGGGTTTAGGCCGTAGTCCACAACGTTGGCCAAGTTTAGATTGGTGGGATTCAGATGCCTTTGAGATCATTATAGAGAACTTCTATAATGATCCTTACGATGTTTCCACCGTTAAAGCAAATAATATGCAATTGCTTTGCGCATTAATTGCATTTGTTAAAGCTACTGAATTGTGAACATAAGACAGTCGAAGTCACTGGACATATTTAAAAATGCTGGTAAGGCTCATTATCTCGCTCAGTAAAGACGACTATTATTATTTATTTATCTACTCAAACTCATATTTAAGTATTTATGGTATATTAAGATATGTATCAGGTTATTTATTTTTTATATTTATCAATAGTACTTTTTTATTTGTGTAGTCTGGTTTATGTATTAGTATGTAGATATTCGTGTGTATTCGTACTAAGTAGTGTACCCCGACTATTTGTTTTATTTTTAGTTTTCCTAATCCTAAGGTTGCCTGGCAGAGATCACTACTTAGCGATAAGGCCGCCTTTTGTATTCTGCTTCATTCTTCATGTGTTTGTTCTTTTTTTTTGTCTCCTTTTTCTGAGTGGTGTACAAATAAAGAGTATAAAAAATAAAAAAAATTGTACAAAACTGAAAGTTAGCGGTGCGTGCCAGGGATAGAACTGGATCCCTTCTTATGTGACGCCGAAGTTATAACCGCTAGGCTATCATCGCATAGATGTTGGTATGTATTGACATAACCGTAACTGTCTTATTACACTGAAAGGGTTATTGCAGTTAATTTTACCCTTTATATATTTCTACGTCACACTGTGACGTAACGCTTGGTAGTTGGTGCCATTACGTGACACCGTGACGTAACGCTTGGCAGTTGGTGCCATTAGGGTGGTAATAAGCCGAAACCAGAACCTCCTAGCTCGCAAAAATGAAAAAGTGTATTAAGTAACTATAACATTTGCTACAACAAACTTCTCTCGGATAAAGTGTCAGAAAATATAAAAGAAGTTGCCTTGCTGTAAACAAGTTTTTTTAGAACCTCGGCTTAACCCAATAATTAATACAGATTTTAATTAAAATCTAGCCTGGAAATAACCCTAGTCTCCTTTTGTTGCGGCGTCAAACAATTTCTTGCCTAGACAGTTTCGATATTAATTCCTTACAAACTCACCTCGTAATTTGTGAGGACTTTGGAAATAATCTTTTTATTTTTTTGCCAGCTATTTTTTTCGTCGCTTTTAATTCCAGTTTAAAAAGTAGGTCTTCAAAATATCTTGCTGTAAAATGTATAAATAGTTAATAACGGTGCCTGATAATGTTAATTATTGTGTTTTAAGAGTACAATAAGAGTTTTTTTCTTGTACATTCAGTTTAGAAAGGTTTCATTGTATACAGAACATTGTGACTTTTCAATATTAGTTCCAGTGTAGTATATATTAGTATATTATTATATTAATAATAATAATCTTCCAATAAAGTCTATATCGTGTGAGTAATACAATGTAGTTAAACCTGTGTTAGTACTTAACAACTAAAATCAAAACCTTATTCTATACAAAAAAAATCCTTATAGTCTAACTGAGCCCCCCCTATAGCGCGTGTGCACACCATCACAGCACCCCCAGAGAGAGCTGTCCAGCCTGCATGCCAGTGTACTGAGGAGGGTGTTGGTGCTGTTCACGAGCCTGCTCATCATTGACGCAGCACGCTTGCGGATGATCGCGTAGAAATCATCTACCCGCGCATCCGCAAACATCTCTGACGCGCTACAGTGTCGTGGCTTCTTCAACGCTGCCCTCAGCACACTGTTGTACTGAACTCGCAGGGCGCTGTATGTTCGCAGCGTATAGTGTTTATGACAGAGCTTGTTAGGGAAAGTCTTATCGCCATGTTTATTTCCGCTACTTAGGAGAATTTTTGCAATGCTGTGTTTCGGTCTGATGGCGTGTTTGCCGGTGTAATTACCTCAAATTGATGGACACACGGCGGTGAGACACATGTTGCAGAACGTGCTACTTGTATGCGCTGTGAAGTGTTGCTCTGTTCACAGGGGATGATTTTCCACTTACAATAAAAAAAAAAAGTGATATTTTTATCTTTACGCACATCTATATATATAAAAGAAAAAGTGATAGGCTCCGAAACGGCTGGACCGATTTCAAAGAAACATTCAGGGAATCTCCGGATTGACCTGGCGAGTAATCCTGTATAGTTTGGTGACGATCGGAGCACTCCTATTTTTGTGCTGTCAAATACAGCTTCTATTTACTATAAATAAATAAAATAAATAAATAAATATACTACGACAATACACACACCGCCATCTAGCCCCAAAGTAAGCGTAGCTTGTGTTATGGGTACTAAGACGACTGATAAATACTTTTATGAATAATATACATAAATACTTAGAATATTCATATAAATACCCAGACACTGCCAGACATTCATGCTCATCATACAAACATTTTCCAGTTGTGGGAATCGAACCCACGGCCCTGGGCTCAGAAAGCAGGGTTGCTGCAAACTGCGCCAATCGGCCGTCAAACTATGATGATATTCTATTGTTGGGTGTACATGGGTGTAGAAAATGATCTTCACCCGCTCGAGAAGAGAAAAGAAGAGAATGAATACAGAGACAGAGACTTAAATTAAAAATTTAATGATGTAAGTTTATTGTTTAAATAAAATAAAGCAAAATCTAGCCCGGCGAAGCGGGCTGAGTGCGTTCCCAGCCCGCTTCGCTTGAGCGTTAGTAACTCATAAAAGTTACGAAGCGTGATTCGAACTCGCGCCCCCGCTAGTAAAGGCGAAGTCCTAACTTGGCTATATCCGCTTGTTATGAAGCTGATACTTGATAGCAAGGCCTTAACAAAAGGTTCAAACGCGCGTTGCATCAATCGCTCATAATCTCACAAAGGGTACAAACACTACGGATTAGCACTGCAGAGTGCGGCGTGAAAAATCACCGGCAAATGCGACATTTTTCACCTTCCGCGCTGAGACGAGTTCGCGAAACACACGCGTGGATTTAGATATACTAGAAGAGCAAATATTTTTTTGTTTTTTTTTTTTTTAGTTATAGTTGACAGACCTTGATACAAATAAATAACAAACTTTTTTTATTACAATAAAAAACTTTTTTTTAAGAAATACTGGAAGAACAGTTTTTTTTTCTAATCAAGTTAAATTAATTAAATGTACTATCATTATACACACATCGCCATTTAGCCCCAAAGTAAGCGTAGCTTGTGTTATGGGTACTAAGATAACTGATGAATAGTTTTAAGAATAATAAACATAAATAATTAAATTAATCAAATAAACACCCAGACATTGAAAAACCTTAATGTTCTTCACACAAAAAAATTCCAGTCGTGGGAATCGAACCCACGGCCTTTGACTCAGAAAGCAAGCCACTGCGCCAATCGGCCATTAAATAATATATATTTAGCTTTGCGTAATTTCACTTGCTTGGAAGAATCCAGCTCAGCTTTCATCTCTCACAAGATAGAAAAATGAATGTTAAAATGTAAAATATAAATTGTTGATGTTGGAAAAGAGCAACGGCTGAGTTTCTTGCCGGCTTCTTCTCGGTAGAATCTGCCTTCCGAACCGGTGGTAGAGTCACTACACACAGACAGACTTGACGTTTCAAAAGTGCTTACGTTAGGCCTGCTTGAAATAAATGAATTTTGAATTTTGAGTTGGTTGTTTGAGGGTTTTTTAGTTTATTCTTATTCAGTGTCTTATTCAGCATCTTTAGTTCCGTGTCGCTTGCCGTGATTTATGAAACTACCGCCCGAAACATTTCAATTAGAAACCCGACGAGTCACTCAATACTGTATTGATTTATCCCGGTTTCGCTTATCGGCTAATAACTGGCTCGATTATTCATCGCCCGTGGCACGAATGCCATTAGGAAGGAAAGCTTTGGGGCGTTCGGGAAATGATCGTTTGTAAGCACACGACGCTGAATGAAAAATGAAAATCCGTGTGTGCAACTTTCCTTTTAATAAATTAATGTTGGGTAGAATGTGCGTTATTAATTTGCTTTTTATACATTTAAAGAGAGAAAGAAGATGCGTAGCAGAGCTTAAGGAGAGCCGTAGCTTAGTGGCTGCGATTGCCAGAGTCGCAGGTTCAAATTCTGACGGTTTTGAAATTTATAAAATTTATATTTTCTCCCAGTGTAGCTAGAAACACTTATAAATATTACAAAAATATTAATTTGCTTTACACCATATGTAATCGACAGTTAGATCGAATAATTAACAAGATCTCAGCTCTCGTTTTGTTAGCAAGTTGGAAAACTTTGCGGTGCGAAATCAAGAACTTTAAAAATCGCCTTTTTTATTCCATTACACGTTAGCACTCGACTCCAATCTCACGTGTTTGTAAGTAATGATGCATTCTAAGCTGGTATTCTGTTGGGGGTATATTAAACCCATGTTAATCGGTTTTCACGCGGCGTCGCTTCGTAACGCTAGGCCGCGTAGCGGTACCTCCGACAACGGTAGGGTGGTAACTAGCCACGGCCAAAACCTCGAACCCCGGTCCTCTTCTCATAAGAACGCAGCGTTAATCATTGCGCCAAAGAGGATGCGAGGGAGTACTGTTTCTCTTTTAGTTAAACTTTATACTAAAAAGTAATAAAACGATTGTTATATTCTAATTGACGGGCGATTGGCGCAGTGGGCAGCGACCCTGCTTTCTGAGTCCGTGGTTAGGTTAGGTTAGGCCGTGGGTTCGATTCCTGAAACTGGAAAAAGTTTGTGCGATGAACATGAATGTTGTTTTTCAGTGTTTATGTGTATATTAAAAGTATTTATGTATATTATTCATAAAAATATTCATCACTCATCTTAGTACCCATAACACAGGCTACGCTTACTTTGGGGCTAGACGGGGATGTGTGTAGTGTCGTAGTTTATGTATTATGTTCTAGTATATTTATTAATACAGGTTAGATAAAAAGTATCATAAATAGTATGACATAATTTTCTCTTCGGCGTACAATGAAAGTGTATTGTTTTCATAATTTATTGTGTTAATGTATTTTAAAAATGGTCTTTAACATCCAATTTCTCTTTTTTGTATGCTAGCGTCAATCAAGCCTTTATCATTGACGTAAACATACAGAAATAGAACTTTTACGTAACTCGTAACTTTTACGTAACCCATTGATTTCTGTAAGAGTTTTACATAAAGCATGCTTAGCGTACTACGTTACGCGATCGAAGCCTTAAAAACTGTAAAACGCCGATTACGTAACAAATATATTGTTACCTTTTTGTAACCAAAGTGCGTCAATGGAATCTAAGAGAACAATAAAACGCAAGGTTACCTAAATTATTGGGTTCCAATAAGAATCTCATCATATTACGTACGTAAAGTCCACCAAACCACACTGGGCCACCGTAGTGGACTACGGTCTTTTTTTTTTTTTTTTTTTTTTTTTTTTTTTTTTTTTGGATCATTAAACTGGTAACAACCAATGACGTTATCATGAGAATAACATAAATACAAGAGAAAGACAGAGATTGAAACCTTCTAGAAATGACCACAGCATGCTTAATTTAGATAATCTAAAAGCTAATCAAATAAAGCAAAATTTAAAACTGCATACCTGCAATACTATACAATGAATAGTGATGATATAAAATTAAAACGAAAAATAAATTAATTTAAGTTATGTAAGTAAATGTTTGACATGTTTTTTGAATGAGGTCAAAGAAGTACTAAAAATGTCACAGTTATTTCTGTAAGCATTTAAAAGTGAGCAAATTCGAAAGACAGGCGCATGTTGTCCTGCCTTGGTCCGACAAAAAGGTAAATGAAACGGTTTCCGATTTTGCAGGCGACTACCCGAACGCGGTACACAAAACTTCAACCTCTCCAATATTTCCGTTGACTCAATGTCTCCATTGATGACTTTGAAAAAAAAAATCATGTCTAGCATTTTACGTCTGTTCTTTAGTGACATTATATTGTACGAACGTAAGCGTGATTCGTACGAGTCCAACTCACGAGATTTGTTATCGTTATACGCTAGGTGGTAGATAAACCGTTTTTGAACGCGTTCCAATCGGACACTATGTACGTTATATGTGGGGCACCAAACTGGACTGCAGTATTCTTAACACCTTCTTGGCTATAAACGCAATTGGTGAAAACATAGTGAGAAAACCAGCATGCCTGAGAGTTCTACATAATGTTCTTAAAGGTATGTGGAGTCCGACAATCCGCACTGGGCCAGCGTGGTGGACTAAGGCCTTAGCCCCTTCTCACTGTGGGAAGAGAACCGTGCCCTGTAGTGGGTCGGTGATGGGTTGATATGATGATTATGAATATTACGTAATATAGCAGTGTAATTTTATAATTCGTTAGACGATTTTTTTGGCTTCCATAGTCTATATTTCTTAGACGCTGAGCAAAGCGTCGATAGCTCAGTGGGGATGAACTCGGCATTATTTTCTGGGGGCCGAGTTCGAATCCCAGCAAACACTTCTAACTTTATAAGCTACTAGCGGTTGCCCGCGACTTCGTCTGCGTTTGATTTAGTTTTGATGTGGTATTTAATTTAGTTGTAGTTCTAAAAAAATTAAAAAATTCAGTATCGCTAAGCCTTAAATGAGGGGTTTGCTGCTGTCCGCTGAGGAGTTCTGTCCTCTATCTCCAACCACATTCATCAGATCTACACAAAGTTTGGGCAAAATTAAATAATAGTACAAAAATATTTATTTAAATTGGTTATAATTTCATCCCCTTTCCCAAAGGAACCGAGTTTAATGTCGGGATAAAAAACTTCTAACTAACACTTTCAAGAATATGTGTACAAAGTTTAATGAGGATCGGTTAAGTAGTTTTTGCGTGAAAGCGTAACAAACAAACTTACATTGACATTTATAATATTAGTAGGATGTAAAAATCATTCATCCGTTTTTTTTATTACAGGTGCTAATAATTGACAGATTAATGGTCATATTCAAATTCAATTTTTTTATTCAAGTATAATTTTTCACAGGCACTTGTGAAGCGTTTATACATTTAACATGTTAACAGTAATGTCAGGCGATGGTGATAACTGCATCCGTTAACTTAAAAGTAAAGCTAGGAGGGTTCCAACCGCGCCCTGGTCTAAGAAGAGCCCGCAACAAACTTGGCCAGTTTTTTTTTGTTATAACCATCTCAGTGTTGAATTAATATTAATGATGTTAAAATTCATACCTAACCTTTTACATCATACATGTAATCCTTAATATCATAATAGGATTTTTCTGCAAGGAAATTAACATGTTTAATATGTAATGTTTGCATAATTATAAATAGGATTAAATCGAATTATAAACGGTTTCTCTATTTCACTGGTCCCATAAAAATATCCTTAAGTCAAGCCGATACCAGAATGAAAATCATTCACCGTTTGGTTTTTTTTACGAAAGCTATTAATTGAAAGACCGACCGGGAAACTTGGTCGACTATAAAAAAAGCAACACTTCACAGGGCATCTAAGGAGAACGTTCTAGAAAGTGCCTTCCAGAGCATGTAATAACACTAACGGCAACTACGGCCTTCACACATATCGCCATTGCAACTAGCCCCAAAGTAAGCTTTGCTTATGTTATGGGTACTAAGATGACTGATAAATATTTTTATGATTAATATACATAAATACTTATAATATACATATAAAACCTAGTCACTGAAAAACGTTAATCACACAAAAATGTTCCAGTTGTGGGAATCGAATCTACGGCCTTGACTCAGAAAGTTCGGTCGCTGACCACTGCGCCAATAGGCCGTCTTATCCTATTTATCAATAGGATGTCTGCTTTTGAGCAAATTCATTTTAGCTCTATTATTTAGATGAGACTCTTATAAGACAGTATAGTCCATCACGGAAAACGCTCTGTTTTCGTGCGGAACCAAAATTTTCACTTCAAAGACAAAGGGGCTCGGAACTTTGTTGTGAGGTAGAAAGTGGCGGAAACGGTAATATCTTTAAGCCCCGACACAAGAAGACGAGTGTTAAAGTTAAGAGTATGTATGTGTGTGTTTTGCTGTCTATATATCTGGGTCTTTGAGTTACTGAGTGCCCATGTATTTTAAATTCAAATTTAAATATTTCTCTTTTCAGTTACGTAATAAAGTTTACAACACGAAATTCGATATTGAGTTTTCCATATCTACATTAGACGGCCGATTGGCGCAGTTTGCAGCGACCCTGCTTTCTGAGTCCAAGGCCGTGGGTTCGATTCCCACCACTGGAAAATGTTTGTGTGATGAGCATGAATGCTTTTCAGTGTCTGGGTGTTTATATGTATATTATAAGTATTTATGTTTATGTTAAAATGTAAAATGTATATTTTTGATGTTGGAAAAGAGCAACTGCTGAGTTTCTTGCTAGCTTCTTCTCGGTAGAATCTGCCTTCCGAACCGGTGGTAGAATCACTACAAATAGACAGACTTGACGTTTCAAACGTGCTTAAATTACTACTTGAAATAAATTAATTTTAAATTCTTCGGAAGCTTTGATGACACAGCAGACACAGACAAACACACACTTATACGTCTGGTACCTAAACGGATAATTTATCTGTTTATGCCCGCTCGCTCTGCCCATCCGAGTTGGGTTCGGCTGTTCACCTCTTCGTCCAAAATCCCTCAGTGCCTAAAAGTGCGTGCGTGTTGCCAGTGATGACTTACGGATCTGAGATATGGTCGCTAACTATGGGCCTCAAAAGAAGGCTCAGAGTCACTCAGCGGGCGATGGAGAGAGCTATGCTAGGAGTATCTCTACGTGATCAAATCAGAAACGAGGAGATCCGTAGAAGAACTAGAGTTGCCGACATAACTCAGCGTCACGAAGCTGAAGCCGCAATGGACAGGGCACATAGCTCGCAGAACCGATGGACGTTGGGGTCTTAAGGTGCTGGAATGGCGACCCCGCACCGTAAAACGCAGCGTAGGTCGGCTCCTAACGAGGTGGACAGATGACATCAGGCGAGTCGCTGGGAGGCGCTGGAGCCTAGCGGCCCAGGACCGTGTATTGAGAACTCCCTACAAAATACCCTGTATCCAGCAGTGTACGTCAATTTGTTGAAATGACGATGATGCTGATGCCTGCTCCGTATTTTCCGAATGCCTTGTTTCGTAATGCCTATGAATTTTTAAGTAGAGTCGGTAATAAGAACATTATGAGCATCGAGTCGAGTTTCCTGACGATGCGGAAATTTCACAATTACGTACGCATTCAAGTTGTGCTGAGACTTCGTTGAGTTTCAATTATTATGAAAAGATTCCTATATATTCCAATTTTAGAAATCATAACCTAATTAATGATCGATAATAAAAATGGGCCTTATAATATGTTCGCTTCCTTAATTACGAAATTTTGATTCACAATTGCTTTGAAAATACTAAGTTTACTTGCATATTTAACGTTTCTAATCTTTTGGTCAAGAATAAGAATGGGCTTTTTTTAGTTGATGAAATAAGTTTTTCTCTTAGTCTAACGTGAATGAATGAAGTGAATGATAAATTATAAAATAGGCCTGGAATTAAATTTTTAGTTAGATTTACCATTGTTCTGAAAATACTAAGGTCTACTTACATTTTTAGGAATCCTAACTTGATGATCAAAACAAAAACAGACAATTATCTTTTCTCTCCCAAATTTGAATGGTACAAATGAGTTTATATCAAAAAACAGAACGCAGCTAAAAAATAATTCCTTAAAAAAATTTGTTGACAGAAAAGAACCGAACTTGGACGGTCTATGGTTATACAACTAAAAAACAAGCAATAAATATTTTGTGCAACATTTTTAAGTCAGAGGAATAAACCTCCAAATTTTTTTTAAAGCTCTTTATTGGGTAGATTTGCAATCATATCAAAGTTATAATAGCCGACTGTCAACTGCTCATAGCCGTCTACAAAATATTGCCTTTCCCGAAGCCGGGGCGTTAATTCTTGAGGAGTTCTCCCGGCACTTCATCATCAGCTTATATATTGTGAAGAGCACAAATTGCTTACCTACAGTATACCTCAGTCGAAGCGCCACCAGTAAAATACTTATTATAGTGAAGTTCTAGTGGCCAACCGTGGTTGACCTTCATCAATACTTTACCAAATAGTTGTTTTTCGATAGCAAATACTTTAAAATATACTCAAATCACTATTGCTGACCCTTTAATATTTGAAGAGTTGGTGAAAATGGGATCTCATGGGTATACCGTCGTCGTCGTCACAATTTTTATTAGTTTTCACCTACAGTTGAAGGAATTATCAATTTTATAATTTTGCTTTGCTAGCAATCGTGGCCCGAGCCTCAGGCCTCAGGTCGCGATTGCCAGAGAGTCACAAGTTAAAAACCCGTCGGTTCCGAAATTTTTTATATGCATTTTAAATTAACAAAAAAAAACTTCAAATCGGTTTATAAATTACCGTGTTCTGAGCTAACAAACATAAAAAAAACAACCGATTTGAGAACTTCCTCCTTTTTTGCAAGTCGCTTAAAACAAAAGGGTTTTTATTTAATGAATAGGTATTGAATAATTTAACCAATTTAATAAGTTTAAGAAAGCTTTCCCACCTTAGAAGTACAACTGAGATCTATATAGCGTACTTTAGCTTTAACTTTACTTTGCTTAGTCAAAGTTAGTGTTAAAACGAGCCAGGTTTATGTCAGACACATAAGATTGTCTCGTTTTAACTATTTCTTAAGTCGGAGTTAACTCAAAGTACCTACATTCTCTAGATTTCAGCCTGCTTTTCACTTGACTGGATTAATTTCTACCTAGGTAAGCACTAATTTCGTTTTCACAATTATCCGTCCTGGGTGAGTATTAAACGTTTCTAAAGCGCAGCGTTAAAGTGTCGAGTATTTAAAAATGAATTTCAGCAAAATAGACAATTATTAAACGTATAAAGTTATTCAAAGCTTAAATTTTGCTATTCTCGAACTAAATGATTATTCGTTATAAATTAATAAATAAATAAATATACTACGTCAATACACACATCGTCATCTAGTCCCAAAGTAAGCGTAGCTTGTGTTATGGGTACTAATTTACTGATGAATAATTAATATACATAAATACTTATAATATATTAATAAACACCCAGACTGAAAAACATTCATATTCATCACACAAATATTGTCCAGTTGTGGGAATCGAACCCACGGCCTTGGACTCAGAAAGCAGGATCTCTGCCCACTGCGCCAATCGGCCGTCACATATACAAGATTAAGTTAAATTTGCTTTATAAAAATATTGCCAAAAAGGTTATTTACCTTTCTGCAAGTTTGCGTTAGAGTAAAAATCTTTAGGATAGCTTTTAGGATGAGTGATACGAAGTAGCATAGGTCTTAAACTTATTTCTTTAAATCTTAATTTTGTTAATAATAAATTATAGAATTTATATTAAATTAAAGATTATTATTAAGATCGAGATTTACTCTCACGCCGTTGTACAAGATAAATATATATAGTGAGCCAAAACAACATTAATATACGTAATTAAATACATAGAGTTATTTATACATTATATAAATACATATAGCATTAATAAGCTTAAGTTTTTTTAGTTTCTAGTATTTAAAAAAAAAATGCCTTTTTATTATTAAAAAGTGGTGATAGCCCAGGAAGGACTTCGACTTCACGTTGGAGGAGGAGAGTTCGAATCCCGGAAACCTCTAACTTTTGTAAATTATGTGCTTTTTAGCAATTAAAATATCACTTGCTTCAATATCGTGAGGGAACTTGCATGCCTGAGAGTTTTCCATAATGTTCCCAAAGGTGCGTGAAGTCCACCAATCCGCACTGAGCCAGCGTGGTGGACTACTGCCTTAACCCCTTCTCACTGTGGGTGGACACCCGTGCCCTGTAGTTTGCCGGTAATGGGTTGATATGATGATGATAATTATTGATAAAATGAGCAATGTGATACGTATGTCGAGCGTATATAGCCTAGTGGTGAGAATTTCAGCTTCCGTACCGGGGGACCGAGTTCGATACCCGGAGTTATATGAATTTACTGTGAGATGGTGATTACAAAAAAAAATTACCCGGCTAAGTTTGTTGTGGGCTCTTCTTAGATCAGAGCGCGTTTGGAACCCTCGTAGCTTTAGTTTTGAGTTGGCGAACGAAGTTATCACCATCCCCTTACAATTATGTAAACATGTTATATTTATGAACGCTTCATAAGTGCCTGTGATAGGCCTACATGAATAAAGAGGTTTTGAATTTCAATTTGAATTTTAAAGAACTGGTATCGGTCTGGTGAGGTGCTTTACAACCGTGGCTTCCCTTATGAAATGCCGCCAATCGATTCAGCTTTCTGGCATGTTATCGCGTAGAAAACAATTAGGGGTATAGCTTATATCTGCCATACCTTATGCAGCCGCTACCATCCTGGACTGCATCTTAGCTTCCCATGAAAAAAAAAGACAGGTGAAAATATAACACTTCATATCTCCATTTACAAAAGCCTATAGAATATGTATATAGAGCCGGTGTCTTTTCAATTTGGGATTGTCTGTAAGTCCATCTGACCGCTTTGTATACGTTAATTTTACTTTATTATACTGGAACTGACGGTATATGACGTAGTTGAGTTGCTAGAAGTTTAGCGTATTCCCTAATTTGTAGCCATAGATACATATGTCAAGATACGACGCTCTGTTTGCTTTTCTGCTATGGCAGAAAACAATAGCGTAATGTATAAACGAAACGAAACAAAACACCATAAACTACGAATAATGTTTTTTTTTGGGATTGTGTGTAGCTGATTAACCTAATGATTTTAACAGCGTAATGTGGACTTGTTAGCGAGCCTCGGAATGGGGCTCTGCCAGGAAGAGTTTGAACGCTAGGGCTCGAAGAAGCGAAGGGATCGTCGGGCTGAGGGCGCCTCGTGTGAGGCCGAACCTCGGCTCAGGTGACGATTGGAGTGTAAGGGTTACGGACGGTGATTAGTCCGCGAGTAATGATACAGTTGTTTCTCTACTATAGCAGAAAACACTAGCGTAATGCATTGAGATACCATAAACTACGAGTAATTATATAGCTTTTTGTGACAGAGCTCGTCTCAAGCAGATATGCTGCGTTCCCATCTGAAAGGTGAGGTTACTGGTTTAAATATGGACGTGTTTGTTGCCCTACAAAGTGTTTATAAAGTGATAGTTTCCACTTACCATCATGAGCAATTTGCTTGGTACGCCAATTATGACTGTAAATGTCCCCGACAAGGACCTGAAATACCTCGAGGCCTCTACGCCTCCACCAGGCAGTCATTTATTGCACCAGTTATAATTTTATACATGAAATGTACACCAAACTAAGCGTGACTGGCTTTAATTCCATTTGAATCCATCTGCAACTGGGCCCGTTTTTAAGGGGATTATTTTTAGTTGCTGTCGCCCGGTCTGTTTTTATATGTCAATGCTTGTTGCCCATATTTCGTTTTGCTCATGGTTCCACTCCATACGGCAGCCGCCATTTTTCATGTTGGCGTTCATTAGAGTTCGTTTTAAATGCTAATTCGGCGCGATTGGTCCATTCGGCGCGGCCACATGTTTTTGAAATAACCGCCATGACCGTAAATTTTCACGTTTTGTGGTTCCGTACTTTGATAATTCATACAAAATATAATAGTGTAATATTTAAAGGCTCGGGAAGTTGTTATGACGTTGATGGTTAAAATAGCAGGTACATTTTTAAAATCATGCTTTTGTTTGTTTTTGGAATGAATGGAGCAGGCGACGACCACAATTTAAGTGGAAAACGCATATAGAATTGTTATATTCGTGTAAACTTTATTGCACAAGAAAAATAATGAAAAAACATTGTACATAAGGCGAAGTCATTCTTTAACATCAACCTGGGTTCATTCTAAGAACTTGTCGTAGGCGAAGAAATGTTATAACAATAAAAATAATGTACGAGTATATTTGAATCATATAATCATAATAATATTATGGTAACAAAAAAAAACAACGCTTCAATATTAGTCATGTAGACGGTTTCTGTATGTTCTTAGTTCTGTGATTTGTACTTTATTTGCAGAGAAAGTCAGAACCAAGCACTTCCAAACATCACTGTAATTTAGAAATTAATTGAATGTTTAGTAAACTCGATAAACGTGTTTTGACACATTGTTGAAACTTATGAATCGGTAACTCCATAATTACCATCAGCTTTATGTAATAAAGCACACGTATTTAAAGATGTAAGCGTAAGTAAGCTTATAGAAAAGTCCTGTTATAGTATAAAGGACTACGTAATCGATAAAAAAGCTTGTATTGCTCTAACCAGGTTGCTCTTCTGAAAATTATAATGTGAGATGGTGATATAAAAAAACACCTGGCTAAGTTTGTTGTGGGCTTCTTCTTAGACCAGGACGCGTTTGGAACCATCGTAGCTTTAGTTTTAAGTTTACGAATATGGTTATAACCATCATCTCACTACCGAGTAATTCTCATGTAATGTACGCATCAAAAGTGTCATCTATGGGTACTTGAATGAAGATATTTTTGACTTTGACTTTGATTTTGATGCTGAGTATTCAATACAAAACGAGATTCAAACAAAATTCATTTCTTCACAATGAAAAATAATTTAGCAAATACTATCTGCTATTCACGATTAAGTAATACTAAAGTGAGTTTTAATGCGAAATAACAGTAAGATTATCTTATTATTTGATAAAAGTTTGAGATTAAAAAAAATACTATGTTTAATAATTATTTTGGTATGTTCACTGTTAATTTGATAACAGAAACTTGCTAATGAACCGAAACGAAAAAGTGTCCGGACGAAAACGGACAAAAACGAAAACGCGACCTACATTCTAGGTCGCGTTTTAGTTTGGGACGTACTGAAATCGAATCCAGTCAATAAAATATTCCCTGCGGACGTTCACGAAAAAAAAAAAAATGTTAACACATTATTATTATTTTTTTTTAAATATATAGACAAGTGCTTGACTGCAATCACACCTGATGGTAAGTGATGTTGCAGCCTAAGATAAAGCGCTTGCCTAGAAGATGCCTATTCACTCTTGATTTGAAGGTACCCAGATTATAGGTATCGTGGAAGACGGAAGATGGGAGGGCATTCCAGGCGTTTGCGGAGCGTATCAGTAAGGAAGAAGCAAAACGCTTCGTACGTGTTGATGGTATTTCATCACGTAGTTTTACGATTTTTGAATGTATAAATGAATTACCATGTTCATGAATTTATTTGACTAAAGCTTCATCATATTAACCCATTATCGGCCCACTACAGGGTACAAGTCTCCTGAAATGAAAAGGATTTAGGCCGTAGTCCACATCTATAGCCCAGTGCAAATTGGACACGCCTTTGAACTAAGAAAACTTTTCTTAGTTCAATTCAATTCGAAAAAAAATTCAAATATAAATTCAAAATTAAATTCGGTTGTATTTTTATATATATTATAGACCACATTTTAGACCACACCACTCTATCGGTGGTGATTGGTCTTAGGCTTGGCGCCTCTATAATTCAGCCTCATCGATGCCACTGCGGTGACAGCGTTGACACCTACGGTCACCATGGACTCTCCTGTTCAAGAAGCGCTGGTCGCTTCTCTCGCCATAGCACCATCAACGACATCATCCGACGTTCTCTAGCTACCGCTCACGTACCAGCTGTATTAGAACCTATTGGTTTGGCGCGGAGCGATGGCAAGAGACCTGATGGTATGACGCTCATACCTTGGAGGCTTGGAAGGTCACTTCTGTGGGATGCAACTTGTGTTGATACCCTAGCTGCATCACACATCCAGACCACTTCGTCAATGGTAGGTGCGGCTGCTTCCAGTGCCGAGCAGGCCAAGAGGCGTAAATATGAAAACCTGGATAGCAGCTTCATTTTTGTGCCTTTTGGTGTAGAGACTTTGGGACCGTGGGGTCCGGAGGCAAGAGCCCTTTTCAAAGAATTATCGAAAAAGGTTATCGAGTCTACCGGTGATCCTAGAGCGGGCAGTTACCTTGCCCAACGAATTAGTTTGGCCATCCAGAGGGGCAATGCTGCCAGCATCTTAGGAACTGTGCCTCGCTGCGGTGGTTTCGAGGACGTTTTAGATTTTATTTAGTTTTTAAATAGTTTATTTTAGGTTATAGTTATAAATATATAATATTAATTTTAAATTAATATTTTTTTTAAACATCGTGAGTAAGTTCTCAATTGTGTGTAAAGTCTTGGTGGACTTTACACACCCTTGAGAACATTATACAAATTCTCCTTTCCTCACGATGTTTAATCTGCACTGAGCCGGCGTCGCGGGCTGAATCCATCTCATTGTTGTAGGAGACCCGTGCGTATTAAAGTATAGCTACTATAATATGCACGGATCTAGCCCTAGGTAATGAGTTGATATGATGGAGCTATTTTATACTAAGCTATTAATTTTTTATGTGTAAGATGAAAAATAACGTGACTTTTATGTCTCGGTCAGTCTTTTGGCTTTACCAAAAATTGGATTACAGTTTTGGTGTATAATTTGGAGGGTTTTCCTCATTCCGGCGTTAACATTACGGATCCAAAAGGCAAATAAAAATATATAGAGCGAGCGAATGTACAGATTTGTAAAAAGGGTGAAACGTCGGGATATTTCAGAATCCAGATAACGACCTTTCAGTAACGTGTGCGCTTAATCACCCTGTCGATGTTTTAGAATTTTGTAATTTTTATCTCTATAATATTTTATTCTCCGTTCATTTAAGCAGTAGGTTTTACGTAACAGCATATTGAAAATTCTAAATTCAATATTAATTTCTTTCAAGTTTGCCTAACGTAAGCACTTTTGAAACGTCAAGTATATCTATATGGTGATAACAAATTCAAATTCAAAATTCAAAATTCATTTTTTTCAAGAAGGCCTAATTAATGAGCACTTTTGAAACGTCAAGTCAGTCTGTTTGTAATGACTCTACCAACGGTTCGGAAGGTACCTTCCACTGAGAAGAGCCGACAAGAAACTCAGACAAAACAACAACAAAAAAAATCTGGCTAAGTTTGTTGTGGGCTCTTCTAAGGCCAGGGCGCGTTTGGAACCCTCCCAGATTTAGTTTAAGTTAACGAATACAGTTATCGCCACCACTAACATTAGTGTAACATTTAACTCTTCATAAGTGCCTGTGATACGATCTACATGAAGAAAACTTTTTGAATTTGATATGAATATGAATATTCTGTGACGGCCGATTGACGCAGTGGAACGCGACCCTGCATTCGGAGTCCACCACCGTGGGTTCGATTCCCACTACTGGATAATGTTTGTGTGATGAACATGAATGTTTTTAAGTATCTGGGTGTTTATGTGTATTTATGTGTATTATTCATAAAAATATTCATCAGTCATCTTAGTACCCATAACAAGTTACGCTTGCCTCGTAGAATATATATTTATTTCTTATATTAAAATATTCTTTAGGCCTAACAAAGGCACTTATGATGCGTTCATACACATATGTTAACATAATTGTGAGGTATAGTGATAACTTCGTTCACCAGCTTAAACCTAAAGCTACGAGGATTTCAAATGCGCCCTGTTCTAAGAAGAAATCACAACAAACTAAGCTGGGTAAATTATAAGCCTGCCAAACTTCATTGGATCAGCGTGGTGGGTTGATGCTCTGGTTAATTCTATAACCCATATGAGAAGAGGACTGCGCCCAACAGTGGGACATTTCAAATTGAAATACTAAGGATGATGAAGTTAATAAAATTAGTTAAATGAAACCAAATATTCTTTCTGACTCAACGTTTGAGCGGAATTCTCGATTGAAATAAAAAAAATGTTAATGCATTTATAATTCTTACAGAAAAAGCTTGTAAACTTTTTTGGACTTGCTTAAAAAGAAAATTTGCTTTTATATTAAGGTACGTTGCTTGTTACCGAGCTCTGTGCCCTTTAAATTAGGTCACACGCAATTTTTTGAATAAAATATGGCGATGTTATTACCGCCAATATTTAAACAGTATAATGTTTATTTTATTATTATCATTAAATTCTTTATTGCACACATACAAAAAATACAAAAAAGAATCAATAGATAAAATAAAAAAAACTAGTTTAGGTGTGCAACGGCGGTCTTATCGCTAACGCGATCTCTCCCCAGACAACCTTTGGCGAAAGTAACTCTATTAAGGAACGGGATATTTTAGTCAAATAATAAGTATAAATTAAAAAATATTAATTTGCCCATTAGGAGTATTAAAAAATGGAATCCGCCAGTTTGTGGCGGCAGCCATCTTGGACTGATTAAACTTTCAAACAAAAAACAAAATCAAAATCGCGTCTTCCCTTTGCGAAAAACAATGCGACAGACAGACTCACAGACACGTCAAACTAATAACATACCATCGTTTTTGCGTTGGAGGTTAAAAATAATCGTAAAGTAGCTTCCAATTACAGAAACCTAAGTAAATTGCGTAATAAAGTTTTAATATTATTGTTATAAACGGTGATTTCAGCAGCCCTATGTGGATCCCAGAAAATGTAATCAGAAATTCTGCTCTCAATTAGGAATTTGGGGAAAAGCGCGCAGACGGGCAAAGAAATAGAATAATTTAATTTGCCCCGGCTTTTGACCTACGCCTGTCCGGCTCGATGTTTCAATGATTTGGGTTATTCATACAGGTAAATATATGAGTTTGAAATGCTAATAAAATATGTAAAGAAATAAAAAAATAAATATACTACGACAATACACACATCCCCATCTATTTTTATGAATAATATTTCTATTATTAATTTTAGGTTTATATAAATACCTACTTACTATGGGCCTCATAAGAAGGATCAGAGTCACTCAGCGTGCGATGGAGAGTGCTATGCTAGGAGTATCTCCACGTGATCAAATCAGAAATGAGGAGATCCGTAGAAGAACCTAGAGTTACCGACATAGCTCAGCGAGTCGCGAAGCTGAAGTGGCAATGGGCAGGGCACATAGCTCGAAGAACCGATGGACGTTGGGGTCTTAAGGTGCTGGAATGGCGACCCCGCACCGGTAAACGCAGCGTAGGTCGGCCCCGAATGAGGTGGACGGATGACATCAGGCGAGTCGCTGGGAGCCACTGGAGGCAAGCGGCCCAGAACCGTGTATTGTGAAACTCCCTTCAAAAGACCTATGTCCAGCAGTGGACGTCGACTGGTTGACATGATGATGATGATGATGTTGATAAATACTTAGAATATACAGATAAACTCCCCGACACTGAAAAGCATTCATTTTCATCACACAAACATGTTCCAGTTGTGGGAAACGAACCCACGGCCAAGGACTCAGAAAGCAGTGTCGCTGCCAACTGCGCCAGTCGGTCAATAAAAATTTGCACATTACTGCAGATTCGACATGTACACCAGACATAAAATCCCATGTAGCAATAACTAAGCAAGCTTTTCATAAAAACAATTTTTCACATCCAAAATGTCCACGCACATACACATAGTACATTTGCCAACTAAGCCAAAGTTTTTATACCACCCGTAATTAAATAATTATTTTATACCTTTTTAATCGTCTTATAGAATCATCACGTAGCAGAAAACATTCCAGTTTCGATCTACTTTTGATAACAAAAATAAAAAAATGTAAAAGAGCTATTGATAACTAAAAAATAAAAAATTGCAACAGAGCTATTGATAACATGGAATTTAAAATAAAATAAAAGAGCTATGTCTTATTTAAAGTGTTTCATTTTAATATGGACTGTTAAAAGTAGATTGAAACTGCAATCTTTCCTACTAGATGGCGCCAAAGTCGCTTTAAGATTAATCAAAAGGCAGATAATAATTCAAGCATCGGCAGTATGCCGGAGAGATGCATATTCAAAGCCGGTTCCGAAATTATTTCCTTTTTTACGCGGGAAATACATGTAACAATTGAATACGTTATTCTCATTACATTTATACGATGTTCATAAAATGTTGTGTGCTTTTTTCTTATTGAAGTCGCACTAAAATTCACTTATTTATCTCTTTACTTAATTACCTATACTTGTTAACAAACGTAAAAAAATTACCGTTGAATATAAAAAAAACAAGTGACGCCCCCTCCCGTTTTGTGTACCTACGTTTCCCACGTCACGGTTACTAATGGGGGTGATTTTTGTTCTTTTGTCCAATTTTTTACCACAGTGTCCACCGCGTAAACTGGGCCCAGCGATTATTCATAATTACCGCGTAATGGCGGACATTCTACGACGCTTTGTTACTGTTAGACTGATTTCTAAAGCGAGTGGATGCGGGAGAGGCAGCGGATTATCTTTCTTAAGCGGAAAGTTAAGGCACGGTTCTCCATACAAATGTATTCCCCTATTTCTTCCTCGTAAAATTAAAGTCTAGTAAACATGTCAATGACATTTCTTTTTCTTGAAAAGCACTACAAGTACTTTACAAAATCTGAGCCTCTAAAATGACCAATAATTTACCTTTTTCTGGCTTAGAGACAAAAAAATAAATTAAAAGAAACCTAGATGTAATTTTTTGTTAATGTTAATGCCAAAAATAATTGTGGCTCAGTTTTTTGATGAGAGAACAGGGAAATACGAAAACTCGATCTCGTTAACTTTTTATGGGTATAATCGATCTAACCCTATTCCGATCTACTCTCCTAAGAGTGGAAGGCAGGCTTAGCACGACGGCAATAGTAAAATTTATCAAATTTATCCCTGCTATACCATAGTCTTAATGCACCTTATTATTTCCATTTCTGTTTTTCATTAACAATATGTTAACGTAACCAAATCTTTCTCTTAGTCCATTGGATGGACGGATGGCCAGACGAAGTATGGTGAAATTTCGAATTAACGGTTTTTTGTTTTCCTAAAAATGTTTGATTAAAATTCACACATTAAAATATATAATAAAGGTATAGAAAAATTAACCTTAATGAAGAATTGCATGCTGACAATATTAACCGATGTTAAAAAACAGTCTTGTTAAAAGACAGCAGAGCATCATGATATTTTAATCGGTGCATTTATTAAAAATGTTAACACTTCGCTACCTCTCATGACCCTGCCACCTACTTCATGAGTCAGTATTATTAAAACTCCACCGTTTTGATTCAAACAGTGATTTGCTTTTAAAAAATGTACTGTAATATTTTCTTTTCACATTTTTGGCTGTGTGGTCTTTAAAAGCATTTTTATGATAAATTAAAGCTTTTTCTATTGTAAAAATTATACCTGAGTATTTGCTTTAGTGAAATGGATTTATAGTTATTTAATTCCAAAAAACAGACTGACTATAGATTAAAAATTAGATTAAACAGGTAAACGGCACCACACTTTTGAATATTGGATGCGTGCTACGTGCGCTGCGTAATCGGTTAAAGTATCGATAAAATCATGTATTACAAAGTTGTTTCCGTTTAAAATGTCTAAAAAAACATCCGTGACATCGCGACATCGCGCATGTCTATCTTTTAAGGTTGACTTATACGCGGACGAAGTCGCGAGTGGCCGCTAGTATTTTTTAATTGAGAATGCGTTTACACTTTTCTCGCTAAAGATTTAAATTAAATAATTAAGATATATGTTTTTTTCTTTCAATTCGATTTTAAATTTAGTTATTCTTCAAAAAAAATAAAAAATAAGATAATTTGAATCTATAAGACAGTTTTCCCTCATAAAGTCTAACTTCGGGTATCACCCCAAGACACTCACTGTCTTACATTTAACTTGCGAGTAGCGTTAAACTACTAAAGTATTTATTACCGCCCGAATGAGCCAAATTCGCCACGTTACATTAAACAGAGCTAATTTCCTGTGCCATTAACGTTGCTGGATTACCGGGAAACTATTTATTGCGATGTAAGGAGTTACAAAAAGTTATGGCCCCAACTAATTGGTGTTTGGCCCAAACGGAAATAAAAAAATAAATAAATATACTACGACAATGCACACATCGCCATCTAGCCCCAAAGTAAGTGTAGCTTGTGCTAAGATGACTGTTGAATATTTTTATGAATAACTAGCGGTTGCCCGCGACTTCGTCTGCATTTGATGTTGTTTTTTGATGTGGCATTCAATATAGTTGTAGTTCTAAAAAGAATTAAAGTATTCAGTATCGCTAAGCCTTAAATGAGGGGTTTGCTTTCCGCTGAGGTGTTCTGTCCTCTATCTCCAACCACATTCATCAGATCTACACAAAGTTTGGGCAAAATTAAACATATATTGTAACCTCTACAGTACAAAAATAATTATTTTAATCGGTTATAATTTGTCGGAGTTATGGTGTAAAATCGTCAAACACTTTCATCCCCTCTCTCAAAGGAACCGAGCTTAATGTCGGGATAGAAAGTATTTTACTTCTAACACTGCCAAGAATATGCGTACAAAGTTTCATGAGGATCGGTTAAGTAGTTTTTGCGTGAAAGCGTAACAAACAAACTTACATTATAATACAAACATTATAAATTACATTTATAATATTAGTAGGGATAGGGATAGGAATATTCATAAATACTTATAATATACAGATAAACACCCAGACACTGAAAACCATTCATGTTCATCACACAAACATTTTCCAGTTGTGGGAATCGGACCCACCCATCAGGCCTTGGACTCAGAAAGCAGGGTCACTGCCCACTGCGCCACTCGGCCGCCAAACGGTGAACGGAAGATGAGTGTACGCGTAAAAGTTAAGTCATAGTAAATTACTGCAACGGCCTGCATGATGGACTTATTTATTTATTGTTATTAGGTACACAAAACAGGCAATAACTGAAGGTAGATTTAGATGCGAGCTATCACTGCGCCAAATAAAACTTAACCGTTACGCATTTACTATGTAAAACTTATGTGCATAAGAAATGTTACAACACAGAATTACTCCCACCTGAATCTTAGTCATAAAACCATGTTAACCACAGACACAGATGGTATAGACTCTAAAGATAACATGTCACTGGCATAAAAGAATTGTGAACAGTGTGAGAACCAAAGAATAAATAGAGGCAAGCAAACTTTAAGCGTTGCAAGCAGGAAATTAAAGCTCACATTGTCAGTGTACGCTATATAGAAGTTGTTTCTAGCAATAGAGTAAAAGTTTCCATTGTACAGTGTACACCCTTGGTGTGCTTGATGATCGTTTATTTATTTAGCAATCACAGCAAATTACAATGTAGTTAAATGAAATTTTATTCGTTTTAGTTCTTACTATGTTATTTTGAACGAATGAATGCATTTTTATTGTACACAGTACACAATATAAACATACAGAAAAATTGGAAATAACAATTTAACACAAAGTATACAATTTGGCGGCCTTATTGCTACATAGCGATCTCTTCCAGGCAACCAATCCTTTAAACACCTCAACAAGAGCGGTGCGGCACACATAAATACGATATATATATGATAAACTTAAAGTTATTATATACATTGAATATCAATACTAAATAAATAGATACAATATTGTCAATCCCCAAACAAAACAGATTATATATTTTTTTCGTTCCACACTGTTCGATCATTATTTTATTAATTGATAATTATAAGTCTTATTTTGCTTTTTTTTTGGCCAAATCAGCACGTTGTATTGCGCCATGTTCCACAAAGGAGGTTGTCAAAAAAAAAGCATAGTATATTTATAAAATGCTTTTTGTAGCACATTAACACATAGCACTTTACTTTTTAAAACTCTTAGTATTCAAAATTATAGTTAGTGTTATAAAATTATAAATTTGAACGCAGTTAAGAATTTATTGTCAAAGACTTATACTTCGACTTATGGTTCTTTAACCATAGATTTCGCTGAGGCTACTCTTTCATACGGGAGAGGGTTTTAGAGCTTGCACCCACCATGCTTTTCTGCTGCCGGTTTATTTATTTATATACAGCATTGCATATATTGTAACAAAATAAACATAATTGACGGCCGACTGGCGCAGTGGGCAATGACCCTGCTTTCTGAGTCCAAGGCCGTGGGTTCGATTCCCACAACTGGAAAATGTTTGTGTGATGAACATGAATGTTTTTCAGTGGGTGTGTATCTGTTGATTATAAGTATTTATGTATACATATTTATTTATTTATTATTTATTATTTATTTAAATGATTAAACTAAGTTAAACAAAACTGAAAACAGATTCATATACTAAATCATGCAAACAGTGAGTGCGTGTACCCGCGATTGAAGTAAAACTTTCATTATTTTTTATCGATGAAAGAGTAGGTAATATGTTCCTGGGACTACGCCATTTAATTTCATAATCACTAATTTATTTTATATTGTATTTAAACAATCTTTAGTATACTTTTCACAAATTTATAAATATTTTAATTTCAGAAAATTAAAGGTTGGATCAGCAACTGTCGATATAACCTTGTCATTGAATGTTATGGAATGTCGCAATGGTCAGAAAGTGTATTTGATACGAAAGTTATTAATTAACAAGTATGTTTAGAGATTTTCAAAAAGCTTTGCAAATTAAAATATATTTTTTAAAACTGTTGAATTTTTATTCACTTTGCTATTCACAATTGATCCGTTTGAAAATATTGGAAATAAATAATCCTAATTGATTGTGATATTTGCCACTAGCTGGCGTATAAGTCAAGAAGCGTGGAGTATATGACATATACTTACGACCAATCCAAATTGTTATTTTTAAATAGTAAAAACTGGACAGAAAAAGAAAGAAAGATCCAATCCATAGTCCGTTGCCGGGAATCGAATCCAGGAACTTGTGAATACCAAATTGAGACCAACTGTCGGTACATTCCCAAGACCTGAGATCAATAAATCTGAGCCCAAGATCTACCCAAGATTATGAATGGCACGTCCCTGTGTCGTGACAAATCATGGGCAAAGATGTATTTTTCAACGGTCTGAAAACAGGTACAGAAACCAAAAGAGTGGCGTGTTATTTCTATTAAATGTCTTGGCTGCGGTCAAAAGCACGCATCAATGCATTACGACGCCCTCTAATGGACGCAAAGCTGGAGATCGCGATCCGATCCGAATTTTTCGGCTCAAAAGTTTTAATATGATTATATGACAATTAAAACTTTACAAACTTCGCCCTAAGGCTTAAGAGCCTTAGATGAAGTAATTCTTTAAATTTCCGCAATATCTTTACGCGTAAAACTTTAAGGGGATTTAACTTACAAGGTTTAATAATATCAGCCTATTACCGGCCCACTACAAAGCAGGGGTCTCCTCCCACAATGAAAAGCGGTAAAAGCCTTAGTCCACCACGGTAGACTTCACACGCTCTTGAGAACGTTATGGAGAACTCTCAGGCATGAAATGAAATGAAAATGAAAATGAAAATGAAAATGAAAATGAAATGAAATGAAATGAAATGAAATGAAAATTAAATGAAATGAAAAGAAATGAAATGAAAATAAAATGAAATGAAATGAAATGAAAATGAAATGAAAATGAAATGAAAATGGAATGAAAATGAAATGAAAATGAAATGAAAATGAAATGAAAATGAAATGAAAATGAAATGAAAATGAAATGAAAATGAAATGAAAATGAAATGAAAATGAAATGAAATGACATGAAAATACACTTTATTGTAAACCTAGCAGAAATAAAATTATAAACAAAAACAACAATAAATAAAACACAGTTTCAATAGGCGGCCTTATCGCTAAAAAGCGATCTCGTACAAGTTTTCTCGCGATGTTTTCCTTCGCCGTTTAAAGCAAGTGATATTTAAATTGCTTAAATTAAAAAAGCACGTACCTCCGAAAAAATTGTAATGCGTGCCGGGGCTCTCTGCACTTACCTGGGAAATAGTTATATCTACTACGAGAATATATCTAATTTAAATAAATATCGATGCACCAAGCGAAAGCAGCTTACAAAACCCATTACCAAAGCAAGGGGTGTTGATACTCACGAAAATGGCTGTTCGTCTGACACATTATACGCGAGTTCGTTTCCAAAGAGAAATTCAATTTGTGAGCCATCATCCTACACACCTGAGATATTTAACCGTTATTTCGGTGACAGACGGGATAAAAGCTGTGAGCTATAACAAGAGACATTTGGCTACTTTAAATCACTCATCGTGGAGATTAATTGTTGGACCTAAGCAAATTAGATGTTAAAAAAATATGAAGACAAGAAGCCGAAAATAAAATAAATAAACTTTCGGAAAAGAACTTCAAGTTTCTTCTATAACAACCATTTTTTACGCCTAGCTTTGCCAATAGATACTGAACTCCCATGATGCTGAATTTTGTTTAGTCGACTCCCAACTAGACGGATAGACGCCATCAAACTAGTTAAAGACGGCAGTTTTTTTGATTTTCTTTCTTTTACCCTGCGACATTGAGATCGAAGACTGTTCTAGGTCGATACTCAGATACACTTTAGATGGGTTGCTATTGTTTTTTTCAGCTTCAAAGTTGTACAGTGTCTACCGTGACATAAACCAATATCTCAACTATTGGGACCTCAGATAAAAAGTTTAATTTATGAACAAAAGCTAAACTTTTTTTTTACCGTCGTGTTATGATCTGCCGGCACCACACGGCACATTCAATTATTGTAGCCAATATCCACTCTGGTATGAAAACAATATCCTTGCTATACACCTTCGGATTCTGAATTTGCATATTGAAATGAGTTCTTCATTGTTAGTGGAGGTTATTTGGGGAAGACGTGCAAAATTTAAATTTTATGAAAACTTTGTGAAATGGATCTTTTAGATCTTTTCCCCCAGCTTTGGTATTCGTTAAACGTTTACTAAAAGAGCAAGTGCTCATGTTTATTTGGATGACATGAAACTTTAGTGATCTACAAATATTTGACGGCACTCGGGCAGTGGGCAATGGCCCTGCTTCCTGAGTACAAGGCTGTGGGTTCGATTCCCACGACTAGAAAATGTTTGTGACGAACATGAATGTTTTTCAGTTACTGGGTGTTTATCTGTATTTTATAAGTATTTATGTAAATAATAAAATAAAATATTCATCAGTCATCTTAGTACCCATAACAAAAGCTACGCTTAATTAGTTGATGGCGATTATGTAGATGGCGATGTGTGTATTGCCGTAGTACATTTATTTATTTATTTGTTTTTAATTACAATTTTTTCTCCATAATTTTGAATTATTCAACCTAACCTTGTCTTTCTGCTTATAAGCTAAATTTCTTATACTGTTGTTATTTTTAGGAATAATTAATGAATCTATCATACTCAATATTATTATAATACGAGTATGTACGTATGTGTATACACTCCTACTCATCGGTTTGACCTTCTTTCACGCAGCAATGGAGCGTACAAATAGTTGCCAGAACTTTAAAGTGCTTGCTTTTTTATTCCGAAGAAAAACGCGTGGGTACGCGTGCAAAAATAAGTTTTATGTAAAAAAACAGAGGTTACACAATTCACGCGCAAACTTTTAAAGTTTTATCGCTACTAAAAAGAGCGTAGTTGCGACAAAGGGGGGTCGTTTTAAAGCAATAATTGGTATTATTTCAACGCCAACACGGAACACTTTTTCCTCGCGATTTCGCAAAATGCAATCGGCAATAAATTTTAAATGGAATACGAATAAAGACAGGATGAAAAAGGCTGTACGTTAACTGCAGGATAGCTGCTAATATCTCTCCGTCAGCTTGACAATACCATTTTTCAGCTGTTTATCCGCACACCGTATATACTCGGTACGAATGCTCGAAATATCGCGAAATAACTGTTCAGCAGTAACACACTGTAGGTAGGTATTGAGTTTTACGATTTTCTTTTTGAAATGTGACATCGAAGCTTTTCTTTTTATTTAAAATGGCACGGTTGTTTTTAAACTTATGGATCGATTTATCAAAATATTCTTGCAACAAAACTTTATCTTCGCAATATTCAATATTCACGCAGCACTTTTAATTAGTAGCATATCATAAATCCTTAAAAAAGTGAGAGATTTCATTGATGAAAATATTGAACAAAATTGGACCAAAATGTGAACCCTGCGGCATACCGGATGCAATTATATAATCAAACTATAAACGCAACGAAATATGCGCAAAAGTAATCTATACTTTATCACCCCAGGAAGGGTCCATTGAAATTTACAGATAGGTACACGTGATTAATGACCAAAACTTATTTTCTGACGTCCTCTGATATAAATGCTGAAGTAGCCCCAAAATAAATTGCAAGGCATATTTGCTTACCTAGTAAAGACAAAATAAGAACAACCAAGGATTGGTTTGTCATTATAGTCGGACCACGTCGATTAAAGCAATACTTCGCTGGGCATGCAAGGAACATGTCCTACAATTTACCGCCCTGTGACCATCAACTTGAGGCGTAGGTGTTAAGCCATAAGCACCTGTTATAACACCGGCAACCACATCCGACAGACAAAAGCAAGTAACGCTGCTTGCCGGAGCATGGCGGAGGTACCTACTTCCCCGGACGAGCGCTGCCACAAAAAGTTCTACTACTACAAAATACTGATTCATCATCATCATCTTCATGTCAACCAATCGACGTCCACTGCTTCACATAGGTCTTTTGTAGGGAGTTCTACAATACACGGTCCTGGGACGCTTGCCTCCAGCGGCTCCCAGCGACTCGCCTGATGTCATCTGTCCACCTCGGTGGGGGGCGACCTACGCTGCGCTTACCGGTGCGGGGTCGCCATTCCAGCACCTTAAGACCCCAACGTCCATCGGTTCTCCGGAGAAATACTGATTAGACTCACGCTATTTGAAAAATTCTGAACTTTAATTGATAATGTTTAGTTGCTAACAAATCTCCATGAAGAAGGAAATAGGAAGTGAAATAAAGACAGAAAACCTAACCTCCATAATGCTAGAGGCATCAGAGAAATGGGAATCTATAAAAAAATACATGTAATAAAAGTAAAGGAAAGGGACGAAAGAGAACGAAGGTAAAAGGACAACGACGTTAGTGGTAACGTTCCTAAATGGCCAAATGGCCAAATGGCCAAAAAATTCCTTGGCCAAATGGCAGGTACACTAACGTTTAGAAGGCAGGAGGGGTTTTTAGTCGGTAGGAGTCCGGCATATAGTCCGGCCATAGGGATGTCCATGAGGATTTTCCCCTCCTAATTACAAAAAAAAACTCTCCATCAACAACTTAAAACCATTACAGTTTTTTTTCGCCTTTTCCAGAACTCACTAACTCATCACCGTGCGCAATGTTAAACAGTCTGAAATCCCGGCTGTAAAAATTTAATGTTAAACCACTTAAACTGTACCTTTTGAGCATACCTAGCGAGCTAAGATTCAGTGTGTAGTGTTGATACGTGTAATAATTTAATACAGCCAGCGTAAATTATGTATAAGGCTGTCCGCGCACTTGCGATTTTTAGTTCCTTTATACGGTGACTATTTGTCTTAGTTTAGGCTTATTGATATTCATTCAACGTGGACTTACACAGAAAAGGCCGATATTCAGTTCATCATCAGTAAATTAAGCTTATAAACGTATACTGCTTAGCACATCGCCCTTAAAAGAGAGAGAGAGTTGTAAATAACAGATAAAGTGCTAAGATGGGTGCCACGAGATAATGATGTCTACTCATTATCTCTTCTTTCCTCATAGAAGTGGCAAGTGAAAAAGCACATAATAATTATATCATGATGCGCATGCTTCTCCTAATGATACGGCGAATAAAACATTTTTCACAGACAAATCAGCGCCTTTTATGAATATTTCCACGGACCACAAAGATCTATATCGTATCCTTGTCATGAAGTCATTGTATAACCCTGTTAGAACGGCTATGCGAAAATACCTACGGCAGGCGAGGGATTAACTGCTGGTTTCACTGAAATCCTACTGTCAGGTAGAAATAACTTGGTATTGACAAGTCGGCAGTACAATATTATATCACGTGCCCACCTTGTGCTCCGTGAACGTTTGACAGCAATGAATCGGTGCCATTTTGTTTTTTTTAATCCTAAAGCTTCTTGTGGGTGGAAATAGTCACGTAAGGAAAGAGTTTTGTGACGGAAGGAGTTACTTGCGCCGGTTTTCTTTATTGTGAAACATCTTTTGGTGCGCCTCGGCAGTTGAAAATCGGTCCGTATTTCGTCAGGGGCTTGCATAGAAGAGGGTATGCACAGGGTATGCCGATCATATAAAATGACGATAATCTCCAGTACGAGTTATAGCTACTTAAGTTTAGGCTTTTTATAACTCTTACAATGCCTATCCTTAAGATTTTTATTACTCGTACTGGACATTTTCTTCATTTTATAACATCTGCATACCCTGTGAATACCCTCTATGCACGCCTTTTTATGTCGTCACGGTTAATGGCATAATTTTTCGCGTCATGCCACAAAGTAATATATTGATTTTATTGAATAATTTCATTGGAGTTGACACATAAATTCGTATATAACATTGGAGTTGACATAATATATTTGTTCATAAGTATTTATGTATGATTGAGTATATATTAGTTTATTATTTTATATTTAATTTTATATTTTTCTTATTTGTGCAATTTTGTTTATGTATTTGTATTTAGCTATTTGAATGTACGTTTATAATAATTTTACACCACCTGTCCGCTCTCTCTCATCTTGTCCTAATCCAATTGTTGCCTGGCAGAGATCGCTACTAAGCGATAAGGCCGCCTTTTGTATTCTACTTCTGTCTTTGTATTTCTATTGTTTTTTTTCCTAACTTCATTGTGGTGTACAAATAAAGAGTTAAATAATAATAATAATAATATATCTTTATATATTTATAACCTAAAATAAGCTATGTAAAACTAAATAAAATCTAAAACGTCTTTGAAACCACCGCAGCGAGGAACAGTTCCTAAGATGCTGGCAGCATTACCCCTTTGGATGGCCAAACTAATTCTGTGGCCAAGGTAACCGCCCGATCTAGGATCACCGATAGACACGATAACCCTTTTTGATCATTTTAAAGAAATTTTATAATTTTTCATAATTTGTAAAATAACTAACATAAACACTGATATTTATCACTTTAGACGTTTCTATCTGCTCGTCAAATTTTTTAAAACTATATAGTATCTATCGATTTTTACTGAAATAAAAGGCCGTGGTACGGATTTACTTGAACTACTCGTTGCGGCCGGCTTGCTATAATTAACCTGGATTGGAACTTCCCAGGAGTGTCATTTTTCTAAATTAACCCAATCGATAACAAATCACAGAGCGTTTTGTTTCAGAGGGTTTATGGATCAAATAGATTTAACTTCCTTCGAAATTTTCACCCACAACAGTATATATAGTATTTGACTATTTTTTCTTTTTATCATTTGTGTCGTCCGATTTGCAATAAGAAAGAATTAGAACTTAATAGTTTATAAGAAAAAGGGTAACATATTAAAAAAATAAAAACGAAATCTTCACGAATTAGTAATATTGTATTGTTTTGAAACTTGATTTAAAATTTAGTCTTAGAGCTTCCAGCTTGACATCAGCTGGATTGCACCACTATACTATACCATAACCGTTAAACATAGTATGATCTAAGAATCTGCCCGGTAACTTATTATCTCTTAGTCGCCTCGTACGACACACGCAGGAAAACGAGGTTACAATATCTGTGGTATAACTGTATTCTGATCTTACGTCATCACACGGCACAATTGCATTACTTACTATTAATTACTAAACAGGGGGTGTGTGTCTATCTGTCTTTCACGAACGGTTGAACCGATTTTGATTTTTTTTATTTAAAAGTCAATTGGAAGTGTTTTCATCTGTTTGATGAAAATTTGTCCAAGATGGCCGCACGACTAATATTTAAGCATCAAAAACCACTTCACTTTAGTTCTTCTCGAAAAGGCTCAGCTACATGGAATGTTCACTACACTAGTGAACATTCCATGTAGCAGTTGACAGTAATTATTTTACCTCTAATGATCTAAACCATAAAATTTAAAAAGGAGAAAAAGTGAGCTAGCTACACTCCACATGTGTGATGTTAGAAATGCGCGTGGCGTTTTCACTGTTTTTGGTCACAATTGGATAAGGGTTCTGTGTGTTTTTAATTCTATGGATTAAGTAATGTAATTCAGTCAACTATAGGTATAAGTGAATAGATTGTATTACCTACCTAAAATAAGAGCGATCTAATATTTTTTTATGTCATATTTTGTATGGACGAATGGAATGCGGTTCTAAATTACAATGTTCATCAAATCAGCGAGAGTCGTCAGTTCAAAGGCAGCCTAACCATTTACCAAGAGCAATGCAAAGCGCGTTGATTGTAACAATCCGTCTTGAGATACAAGCTGTATTGCTGCAAGTTATGATTCCCTCAGATTACACAGGATTTCTGCCTTTATATACGAGTATTGCGTCTGCGTTCATGATATTGTATGGCAATGTTAATTGAAATAAGTGATTTTCTCAACTCAAATCCCAAATCGAAAACATAATTTTAGTTAAAAATTAAAGCCAAGTTCCATTTGAACAATTAATGAACTTAATGAAATAAAGAAATGAAATAAAAATTAATGAACTTAATGACGTAAACGATAAAAAAGCTTGGGTGTAAATTATTGCTCTAACCAGGTTGCTCTTCTAATAATTTAAAATGACATTGTGAGATTGTGATAACAAAAAAAAACACCCGGCTAAGTTTGTTGTGGGCTTCTTCTTAGACCAGGACGCGTTTGGAACCCTCGTAGCTTTAGTTTTAAGTTTACGAATGTGGTTATCGCCATCATCTCACTACCGTGTAATTCTTATGTACGCATCAAAAGTGCCACCTATGGGCCTACTTGAATAAAGATATTTTTGACTTTGACTTTGACTTAAAGGGATTAAGTAATTAGGATTAAGAAAATTGTATAAGTGAGTAAATAATAATAATAGTTCTTTATTTGGTAACTATGACCTATCAACACTATTATATAACAGCATAATTAAAATACAGTTATAATCAAAAACTAAATTACATGATATATTGATATTAAATATACTAAATAGGTATGAACTACAATTTCTGCCTCCAGGCAGAAATTCTAGACGGAGTTACATATACAGCTTGTAAATTGGAGTCGTATCTATTTATTAATGCCTTCAGATTGTCTTACTGCTTATCCACGTTATTTTCACTAAGGATGCTATAATATTGTAGAAAAGTAAATATTATATGTAAACAAATAAAGTAAATTATCTAAGTAAACAATAAACGTGAGTAATTGGAATAAGTAACTAACGTGAATAAGTAAATAATGTAAACAAATAAAGTGAATAATGTAAGTAACTAGTAAATAATTTGAGTAGTTAAGTAATGATATAATGGTAATATAACTAAGTAAATAAAGCGGTTAAGTATATATAAAAGTTAGTAAATAATGTACGCAAGTTAATAAAGCGCATGAGTAAAAATTACCTAAGATTCACTTTGGGGCAAATAACTGTCAAAACAGCTACGTTGAAAGTCTCTAAAACAATTAATTAAAAATAGATTTGTATTCCTTTCAAAGAGTTCTTTCCAAAGGTACCCCATAAAAATTAAGCCCTACGGTACGAGCGCCCTCCCCTTAAATATAATTTTTTGTAACTTATAATTTAATTTTCGACTTTGGGTCATAGAAGAAATGAATTGGACCAAATTTCAACTTCCTAGGTCATCTAGAAGCAGGTAATGTTTGTGATTGTGGAATATATCGGTCAATAGAAAAAATGCTGATTTTTTTGACGTTTACATGTCAATAACCGTTTGAGCTGTACTTATGAAATTCGGGATTCTAATTAATCTTAAGTGTTTCAATAAAAAAAAGAAATTTCAAGTGTTTATGTCAAATTGATTTTGAGTTACTTAGAGGCCAAAAGTGGCTTTAAATGGTTCGTATTAAATATTATTGAAACGGTATCTGTGTCACCAGTCTCTTATTTTAAAGCAAGTTTTATTTGGACTGGAACTTGGCTGGAACTGGGCTGACACACTATAGTGTACCTTTATGAAGAGAGGAGACGTGCTGCCTTTTTTTATTCCACTACATGTAAGCCCGTGAGTAATGATCCAGTCTAAGATGGTAACGGGCTAAGCTGTTAGGGTTTTGGCAGTTATATTAAACCCATATCACTAATCGGTTTCTACACGACATCGTACCGTAACGCTACATCGCTAAGCGGCACGACTTTGTCGGTAGGGGTCCATATAAACCAATGATTTGCCACTGAACCCGTTTCAACATTATCTTATCAGGGGTGTGTGAAGCCAATATCAAACCAGAATCGACCCTTGCCCACAAGATGCTGCCAACCCAGCAAAATTTACTCAAGGGACTCTATTATTAAACATTTCGCTAATTTGAAATCTATTATCGTTTATATTCCTGTTTTATGAACCCTTTAACAATAAATTAACCCAATTACCGAGAACTATACCCCTTAAGAATTTATATTAAGCTATGAACGAACGAAGCAATTTAGTAGCAGATAAGCCGAAAAGCTAGAATTTTGTTTTACTTATTCCTACTTTTTATTCGCAAAAGTATCTAGACGACTGGCACGCAGCGTTTTTATTATTAGTTGTTAGATGAAGATATTTACTAAACCAAGTGTTTTTTTTTTCTCGTTGTACAATTAATCTGTATTCAGTTAATCTTTGCTATTTATTGCACATTTATTGGTAAAAAAAAAAGTAAAGTTCAGTTGTTATTTAAATTAATATGTCAGTTTCATCAGTCATATAAATTTAAAAAAAAAAACATCTACAGTCGCTATAAGACTGATGTGAAAGGCATACACTAATTTCGGCATCGACGGTAGGAGATTGCCAGAGAGTCGCAGGTTCAAATCCTGTCGGTTCCGAAAATTTTTATATGCATTTTAAATTTATAAAAAGTATCACATCTTAAAATTAACTACTCAATAAGATAATTCATACACAACGTTTTTTAAACGTTTGTGTAATTCTTTATATTCTACAAGCTCTATAATTTGAACACCTTCAGTTAAACAGTTTTTTGCGTCCTCGACAAAGGGCCTTAATGAAAATAAATTAATTTGAACTCCACGTTAATTGAGGTAAGGTATCCGGGGTAACTCATTATTTATTCTTAAAATGACCTCTTTACCCCGGTCTCGGGTTAATTCGGGTTGTGCATCTATGAAAATTCGTGTTTCGCAAATTAAGTTGTTAACGAGTGACAACGCTCTGTAAAGGTTTACACTGAAGACTACTTCTTTTTATTTCCCTAAAAGTTAGATTCCGGATATTCTTAAAATCATTACTTACCTAGAACTCAGTGGGCGATGGAAAGAGCTATGCTTTTAGAATCGCTACGTGATCAAATCAGGAATGAGGAGATCCGTAGAAAAGCCAGAGTTACCGACATAGCTCAAAGAGTTGCGAAGCTAAAGTGGCAATGCGCGGGGCACATATCTTGGAGTACCGATAGACGTTGGGGCCCCAAGGTGCTGGAATGGCGACCTCGCACCTGTAAACGCAGTGATGGTAAACCCACGACGAGGTGGTCGGACTACAGCTTTGGATTTTGGAACTCTCTACAAAAGACCTAAGCCCGGCAGTGGAAGTCGTCAGAAGATGTCGGTTGAAGTGATGTTGAGGATAAAGGCCTTTGTACACCTTATGATTTCGACACCAACTCCAGTCATATTAGAGCATGGAAAAGTGTGCTTTATGTCGAAGAAAATCAACCGGTTGGAAGACGAATGGAGGTTGATGGTGAATACTCTTTCGATCAACCGTTTGGAATAGGAAGATCAACCGTTTGGAAAACGAATGGAGGTTGATGGTGAATGTATTTTCTTTCTTTAGCAATTGCCTCCTTTTGTTTTCCGTATCCTAAGATTGCCTGGAAGAGATAGCTACGACGCGATAAGGCCGCCTTTTGTATACTGGTTCTGTCTGTTTTTTTTCTTCTTCTATTGTTTGTGTGCAAATAAATAGTATAAATAAATAAATTTCATCCAAGAAACATTGCAGTCAGAGGTTTACTTGTAGTGGGAAAATAGTCTCGTGGATTTACTTCAAATTTTCATTAAAGATAACTTCAAATAATTCAAAAATTTTACTTTATCGTTTACAGCCGTCAACCTTCTAGTCAGATATATTATAGTCAAATATAACATAATACATTTATACTTTTTTTATATATACTGCATAGATTGGTTCGTCCACCTCGTTGGAGGGTCGGCCCTGTGTTTAACGGTGTGGGGTCGCCATTTCTGCACCTCGAGGTAATGTCCATCGGTTCTCCGGGCTATATGCCCCGCCGCGAAGCTGAAGTGAGTTACCGACATAGCTCAACGAACTAATAAATTTTGACGTCTGAGTGGCGCAGTGGACAGCGACCCTGCTTTCTGAGTCCAAGGCCATGGGTTCGATTCCCACTACTGGAAAATGTTTGTGTGATGTACGTGAATGTTTTTTGGTGTCTTGGTGTTTATCTGTATATTAAAGGTATTTATGTATATTATTCATAAAAATATTCAACAGTCATCTTAGTACCCATACTACAAGATACGCTTACTTTGGGGCTAGATGGCCATGTGTGCATTGTCATAGTATATTTATTTATTTATTTCATGGAGATATGTCGGTAACTCTAGTTCTTCTAAGGAGGAGGAGATCCTCATTTCTGTTTTGATCACGTAGAGATACTCCCAGCGTAGCTCTCCCCATCGCCCGCTGAGCTTCACTGGTCTTTATCCATCTCTGACTCTGACTAAAGTCGTATTTGAAGGAAGACTTTCGGACAAAATGTTTCGCATTAAAAAGTCGCGAGTGTGCTACCACTTTAAGTTGTTAACAACCAAGTGACAACACTTATTCATTCTTCAGAAGGTATTTCGGATCCTTTTCCCTTTTTTAATTCCTATCCGCGTTTGGCTCTCATTAAGCTTTTAAGGAGTTCTGTGAAGTTACTCACAAAAGGAATTGGTTATATTCTCAAATTTAGTTGTGAATGCTTTTGATTCGATTTCATTCACAAAGGAAATAGTTTTGTACGGATTTGTCAAAAGCTTCTTAAAACAAAAGGAACTTTTTATCTCAATTTGAATAAAACTTTGCTTTCGATGTATTATGTATTTTCATTTATTACTTCATTATTTCTTTTATATCGAAAAAAAGGAAAGTCTAAGGAAACGGGCGGGCGACTGGCGCTGTGGGCATTGACCCAGCTGTGAACTTTGCCTTGTATGATGAACATTAAAGATTTTCAGTATCTGGGTGTTTCTATGTATCATCATCATGATATCAACCCATTACCGGCCCACTACAGAGCACGGGTCTCCCCCCAAAATGAGAAGGGGTTAAGGCCGTAGTCCACCACAATGGCAAAGTGCAAATTGGTGGATTGCATACTTCCATATCCAATATCTATATATATAAAAGAGAAAGTGTGTGGGTACGTTCCGTATAGGCTCCGAAACGGCTGCACCGATTTCAATGAAACTTTCAGGGAATCTCCGGATTGACCTGGCCAGTAATCCTGTAAAGTTTGGTGATGATCGGAGCACTCCTATTTTTGAACTGTCAAACTGTCAAATACAGCTTTTATTTACTATGATGATATTCTATTGTTGGGTGTACATGGGTGTAGACAATGATCTTCACCCGCTCGAGAAGAGAATAGAAGAGAATGAATACGGAGAGAAATAAATGATTTAATGAGACTTAAATTAAAAATTTAATGATGTAAGTTTATTGCTTGAATAAAATAAAGAAAAATCTAGCCCGGCGAAGCGGGCTGGGTACGCTAGTTTTAAATATAACTAGCTTTTGCCCGCGGCTTCGCTCACGTTAAATTTTATTTTTGATTTGTTAAATTTACTACAAAGGGTTAAAAAAAGGTCTTGCTGCTTATAGAAAAATATGAACGGAAATTACTTAGAAAATCAGAAACTTTCATATAAATTTTGATCCCCTATGAAATACGTATTTCTTTATTATAAATCGAAAACCTAAAATCAAAGTTTAATTGATGTAGCTTGAAAAATAAATTGATAAATGAAGAATTTTTTACAAACTTTCATCCCATATTTAACCCTGATGGAATTTAAAAAAATCCTTTCCTAGCGGACGCCTACGTTGTAATAACTATCTGTGTGCAAAATTTCAGCCCAATCCGTCAAGTGGTTCGAGCTGTGTGTTGATAGATCAGTCAATCAGTCAGTCAGTCAGTCAGTGACCTTTGCCTTTTATATATTTTGATAATATACAAGTTATCAGCTGGTCAATAAATATTTTACGCAAAAAGGGTAGGTTAGGTATACTTTCGAAAATTTGTGCAGTTATGCTGATAATGCGTTTGGTGAAAATAATTGGTCATATACAATTACCAATCAAGTAATCGGTGAGTACTAAAGCAAAAATGATAACTTATAGTTTTTTAATCGATGAAGTGCGTTTGAAATAAAAAAAAATATTTTCTAAGATTACGTTGACGAAACAGAGACAACTATTGCAATATCCTGTACAACCAATAGCTTGGACATGCTAATTATTAATGATATTATCACTCGCGTTTAGATGTAATTAATGTTTTAAAAGATAAAATTTAATTTAAAAAAAAAATTAGGGATTTTTCATAAAATAAACTTCTTTCTAAAAATATAAGATAAAATTAAATTTATATTTAAAAAAAAATGAATTAAAATAAAACGATAATTGTAAATAATAAATGTGAATAATAAATGATTAAATGTAGATTAAAATTGTAGCTATATTTAATTAAAAATCGATTAAAATAATTTCTCAGCTTGAAATGACAGCTTAATTTATGTTATTTTTATTTATAAATAATAAAAACAAAAACAGGTTATATTGATAAAAAAAAAATCTATTTCAGTTTCATACTCTATATTTAATAGAAGTGTGAAGTTGTTTACTGGTTGCCTGTTGCTTCGTATTTCTCTTTGATCTTCCGATATTTGATTTTTTCCGTGGTATTCTAAATAATATTATTTGTGTAGCACCTGTTTTATCTATTTACATAAATAATTAATTAGTTAATTCTTTTCTATTTACAATTTAAATTAACTATTTATTATTATTAAAGTCTTGAGTATACTTACTAATTAAGAGTATTATTGACTTTCATTAAATTACACTTACAATTAAAATTACAAATCAATTTTTTTAGTACATGATCATGTTATTTTAAAATAATAATTATAAGTTATTTTTTATTTTATTGCTTTATTTTTATTTTCAATAACAAATGATATATTTGAATTTAGCTGATTTCCTTTTTAAATAAATTATATTTTTTTGTTTACAAAAGAAGGTTAGTTATTTCTTTTATTTTCTTATTTAATATAAGTTGTAAAATAACTCATTGAATTTAATGAGAAAACATTTTATTGCATTCATTGCCGCATATAAAATTGAGTTACATCAATGGACATAGCATGTTCGTTTTCTCCGTGGAAAAATACATGGTCATACCAATTTTTATGACAATCGGTTGAACGGGGCGGAAGTCGATACTTGACAGCGCCGCCTGGTGGGGAGTTACATCAATGGACATAGCATGTTCGTTTTCTCCGTGGAAAAATACATGGTCATACTAATTTTTATGACAATCGGTTGAACGGGGCGGAAGTCGATACTTGACAGCGCCGCCTGGTGGGGAGTTACATCAATGGACATAGCATGTTCGTTTTCTCCGTGGAAAAATACATGGTCATACCAATTTTTATGACAATCGGTTGAACGGGGCGGAAGTCGATACTTGACAGCGCCGCCTGGTGGGGAGTTACATCAATGGGCATAGCATATAAACCTTCTCCGTGAAAAAATACATAAGCATACCAATTTTCATAATGATCGGTCAAATAGTTTCTGAGTTTATCGATGACATATATACAAACATCCTCTTTTATATATATAGATTAGACAAACACATTGATTCGTTGAAAATATCATTACAATCATCATCATCCCAACGATAGATCGTGTCTAGCGCAGCGGTGGGCTCTGAGGTCCTGGGTTCGTTTTCTGGCAGGGTCAATTTGGGAATTTATAATTTTAGAATTTTCTCTGGTTTGGTCACCACCCTACCGAAAAGGACGTGCCGCTAAGCGATTTAGCGTTCCGGTACGATGTCGCGTAGGAACCGATTAAGAGTATGGGTTTTTTTTTTTTTTTTGTGTTCCTTCCTATTTTCCTCCGATATGGCGGTCGGAGACTTTTCTAGGTCGGTACTTACAATTTCACTCAGTTATTGTATTTGCTCTGTTTTGTGTATTTTCATAGACATTGAGGTGCAGATTTGTCATTCGGTGTACATAAGAGTATGGGTTAAATATAACAATCATACTGCCTAACAGGTTAGTCCGCTATCATCTTAGACTTATCATTTACACCAGCACTGCTAGCACGGGCGGAAGATAAAAATTTTATCCCCCGATTATATCCCCTGGCAAGAGTTATAATTAACGTGCCTACCTGCTAAATCCCTGGAACATGGAATAGGAGAAGTTTACCCCCGTTTATTTATACACATATATTATTTGGATATTATTTCCATTTGTGCGCCAGTGCTCCGAGAGTTCATAAAGCTGTAGGAGAAGATAAATTTATATTCTTTCCCCCGGGGATATAATTGTCTCCTGCCCATGCTAGTCGTGCAAGTGAGATTGCAGTCAAGGGCTGACTTGTAGTGGAATAAAAAAAAGTCCACTGCTGGGCAAGCAGTCTTTCGTAGGGATTTCTTCGTTTTAAGTCGACTGTTCACTAATCATCATCATCATCATATCAAGCCATCACCGGCCCACTACAGAGTGCGGGTCTCCTCCCACAATGAGAAGGGGTTAAGGCCGTAGTCCACCACGCCGGCCCAGTACGGATTGGTGAACACGACACACCTTTGAGAACAATGTGTAGGACTCTCAGGCATGCAGGTTTCCTCAAAATTTTTTCCTTCACCGTTAAAGCAAATGATATTTAAATTACTTAAAACGCACATAACTTAGAAAAGTTAGAGGTAATTTGATTCGAACTCGGCCTCGCGAAAGTGAAGTCAAACTCCGAGAAGTTGCGTTATCACCGCTTTTTCTTTTGAGGGTAGTTAAAAATAATGATATATTTTCAACAAGCGAACTTTTAAAGGGTTACGTAAAATCATTACGAAATACATAACATATTTTCCTCAGCAAGTATTTTTTGAATAATAAATTGGTTCGGAAGAAACATCATGTCTGTTCCATAATTCAGACAGTGAAATAAAGCGGATTATTTTGAAAGCACTTACGAAAGCGCAATAATTAATGAGCCCATATTGGTTCGTGGCTAGGAGCTTTGGAAATCGCGGATCGATGTTATTCAACCAACCAATCATTTGACGGCCGTTTGGCACAGTGGGCAGCGACCCTGCTTTCTGAGTCCAAGGCCGTGGGTTCGATTCCCACAACTGGGCAATATTTGTGTGATGAACATGAATGTTTTCAGTGTCTGGGTGTTTATCTATATGTTATAAGTATTTATGTATATTATTATTTATCTACGCAAAAAAGAGTTTTTACTTCTTTTACACACCTGTCATTCACTCACGCAGAATTAAATTAGATCCTCACGATTTAGATGCCTAGATTTCTTCTAGTATTTGCAATACCAGATTATTTCCGCGCATTTGTGAAGTGTGGAACAGTCTCCCATCTGCACGGCTGGCATGGACAGGAGACAATTATATCCCCCGACAAAGGATAAAAATGAAGGAGAAAGGATAATAAAATATCTTCTCCCACAGCTTAGCAACTCTCAGAGCACAAGCATTAGTGGAAATAATATCCAAATAATTTATGTGTAATAGGTATGACCCGGCGTCAGTTCTTGAAAATAGCAGTGCATTGCTCTACTGGGATCGAACGATTATCACTGACAGGTATATTACAGCTAATAGACCTGATATAGTGCTAGTCGATCGATCAGTGCGCCGTGCAATAATTGTAGACATTACTATTCCACATGACGATAATCTGGTGAAAGCTGAAAAGGAAAAAGTATCTAAATACTTGGACCTTGCTCACGAGATTACCGCCATGTGGAATGTTGAGGCGACCGTTATTGTTCCGATTGTCGTTTCAGTCAATGGTCTTCTCGCGAAAAGCTGTGACCAACATCTTAAGAAGCTTTCGCTTGGTTGTTGGATCAAGGGTCGGATACAGAAAGCAGTAGTCCTTGAAACGGCGCGTATTGTGAGGAGGTTCCTCAATCTGGAGCCCTGACCGCCGGTTGCTTGGGCATTCAAAAGCCCCGCAAGCGGAGGGTGTTTTTTTTTTTCTTATAAACTTTTAATAGGGGTTTTTTAATTTTTGTACGCATTGTTAAGAATAAAAAAAAAAAAGAAAATCAATAAATTATAGAATATAAAAGCGGGGGTAAACTTCTCCGATTCCATGTTCCCGTAGTCTAGCAGGTGGACACGTTTGTAATATTAGAAACGGGAGATATAATTTTTGTCTCCTGCCTATGCTAACCTTTCTAATGTGTTCACTTAAAACTACAATAATCTAGGGTTATTCAAGGGCTGGATAAATAAATTCCTTAAAGCAAGCAAACATCGTTACCACCTCTGGTGCTGCGGAAGTTTGTGGGCGGCGTTTATCACATAACGTCACGTGACTCGTTTGATCTTTTACTCGCTATTAAAATAAAAAAAATACATTACCCTATAACAAGGAGTGTAGTGACAGAATAAGATCACTTGCACAATCATGATTTTGACGATGATGTATTAATTATACTTTTCACGTCTATTACTACGTAAATACTATTTCACTATTCGAGTATCCACATCATCATGTCAACCAATGGATATCTGAAATCGCTTGATATGTTTAAAAATGCAGTTAATGCTATGCAGTTAAGCTTATCTTGCGCAATAAGCCGACTGGTTTTTATTTTTATTTCATCTATTTATTAATATAGCATCATAATATATATTAGTTTTTTATTTTTATATTTATTTTATACATATATATATTTTTATATATACATATATTTTATTTTATGTTTTTATTTGTGTATATATTTGTATGCAGTTATTTGAATGTAGGTTTATAATAATTTTACACCACCTATTTGTTCTCGCTCTTGTTGACCTAATCCTAAGGTTGCCTGGCAGAGATCGCTTTTAAGCGATAAGGCCGCCTTTTGTATTCTACTCCAGTTTTTGTGTTTCTCTCTATTCTTTCTTTATTTTCCTAACTGTGTAGTGGTATACAAATAAGGAGTTTAAATAAATAATAAATAATCCACTGCTGGACATAGGTCCATCGCATCATACCACGGTATTGTGCCGCTTGGGTCCAGCGGCTCCCAGCGACTCGTTTGATGTCATCTATCCATTTTGTTGCAGGTCTACCAACGCTGTGACGTCAATATCCCAGCGCTTTGGAACCCCAACATCCATCGGTTCTCGCCCATTGCTATTTTAACCTCACGACTCGTACAGATCTTGTACAGATCTTGTAACGTTTAATAGTGATGCGAGGTCACCACCCCAGAACCTTGGAACCCCAACGTCAATCGGTACTCCGAGCTATGTGTCCCACCCATTGCTACTTAAACCTCAGGTGTCGTTGAGCTATGTCGGAGGGTTGTGTTCTTCTACGGATCTCCTCATTCCTTATTTGCTCACGTAGAGATACTCCGAACATAGCACTCTCTATCGCCCGCTGAATGATTGTGACCCTTTTTTGAGACCCAGGTAGTAACCACGTGTCGGAGCCATAACTTTTTAAGTATAATTACAACTAAATAGTAAGTAGCACCATGAAAAGCGGTAACTAGATATTATGCAAATTGTCGAAAGCCAAAATTTGTACCAATGTTATTTACCTCTGGCCGGTTTGCCTAATTTTGTCATTACTCAAATGAAGCCCCGTTCAGTTCGTACAAAGACTAGGCATTTATGGGCGTTTAACAATTTAATCGTTATTGATTATGTCCGCAACGCTATTAATTATTTGGTTCGGATTTTCGGTGGAATAATTGTTGTAAATATAGCTTTAGAATCCCTAATTGTATAATCTTGGGAGCTTTTAGGGCTTAAAAACACCCGTGAGCTTCTTATGTTCAGTTTTAGTAAAGCTTTTTTGACCAAGCTTACCCATTTAAGAACTATCGCAGAGCTGATTCCTGTTGCCAAGTAGCATGGCCGTGTTCCGGTCTTACGGACATGGTTGCTGGTGTAAACACCTATGCTTCAGATTTATGGGCCCTGGGCGGCAGGACATAAAACCCAAAATATGATACACATTATTCGTATTTTTTTAGATATGGAACTGAATGTATGGGTTTTCTAGGTATAAAACGCTTAGCATCATACCGGAGTTAGGATATTAGTATTGAATTCTTTAGCATTAGTAAAGTAAAAAACAATCAGATGCGCTATCTGCCAGGTCTAACAATTGTGACTTAAAACAAAACAAAAAGAGTATTTTTTTTATTACACTACAAGGTATTTATTTATTTATTATTTATGTACCATAAATTTTGATTGTGAACATAAGATACATGAAGTGTACAAAGGAAAGCTCATCTCTATAAGAGATCTCTTCCAGCTACCCCAGGATGTGAGTAAGATGATTTAATTGTTATTTAATTGTTAAGTTAGCACTTGACTGAAATATCTCATGCCTGTAAAATAAGTACCTACATTCTAATATTGTAAAGGGCTGACCTCTTAGGGTATATCAGTACTTTAAACCCTATATTACTACTTCAAACCCTAATCAGTTTTTAAGCAACATCGTACTGGAATGCTCAATCGATTGGCAGCACGACGTTGTAGGTTGGTAACTAGCCACGGCCGAAGCCTCCCACCAAACCAGCATGGCTAGCATGGGCAGGAGACAATAATCTCCCAAAGCTTTATCAACTCTCAGAGCAATGGCGCACAGGTGGAAATAATATCCAAATAATATATGTGTGTGTGTGTGTGTGTGTGTGTGTGTGTGTGTGTGTGTGTGTGTGTGTGTGTGTGTGTGTATTATTATAAACGGAGATTACCATCATGTGGAGTGTTGAGTCTTCTCGAGTCAAGCTTCGAACAACATCTCTAGAAGCTTTCGCTTGGTTGTTGGATGAAGGGTCGGATACAGAAGGCAGTTGTCCTTGAAACGGCGCGTGAGAGGATGTGAGGAGATTCCTCACTCTGGAGCCCTGACCGCCGTTTGCGTGGGCATTCAAAAGCCCCGCAAGCGGAGAAGTGAAAGCTGTTTTTTTTCTTATATAATTTAATATTGTCAAGAATCAATGAATACGGGATAGAATATAAAAACGGGGGTAAATTTCCCCTACTCCATGTTCCCGCGATTAAGCAGGTGGACACGTTAATAATATCCCCTATCAGGAGATATAATCGGGGGACATAACTTTTGTCTCCTGCCTGTTCTAGCCCTGCTGATCAGACACAATTCTGAAATTATAAGTGACCTCCCAGGACCTCCCACTTATAACAACATCGGTCACCAGGGAGCTATTAATCAGAAGCCGTGTTCATAATAAACAACATCTTTCCTCCTAAATCAAAACTCCTAACTCAGACCTAATAAACTAAAGTTGTAGCACGAGGTAAAATATGTTCCCTCCCCCCAAATGAAGGCCATTTGGGAGGGAAGTGGCTTCGATTTCCTTTATTGCGCCCCATAAAGGTGTTAAGCAAGTAGTTGATATAATAAACGGGGCGTTACAGGGTACCTACGCGCGTTTTACTGTGGAATAGTTTTTGTAATAAACACCTTTGGGGAATAGAAATTGCTTTATTATAGTATTGTATTGTAATTTAGAGCTGCGTGTCGGGACTCGAACTCGGACCCCCGAAAGAGAAGGCGAATCCTTACCCTCTGGACTTTCACCAGTGACTTTTCATAGTTATGTACGTTTTTAATTGTAGTGATAGATGGGTAGCTACACTTTCGAATTCTCGAACTGTACTGTATTTAAGTTTATATATATTATGTAGTATTTGTATATGTTGATTCCTAATGTATATAATAAGCAAAGGAGAATGACCAGCACATTACGGATCTTGGGCCACTTCCAAATATTTTTTGTCTCAATAAATGTTATCATAAGACAAAGTTTGATTATATTATTCTTTCATTCACAAAAATATTTTTTTGATTGGTATTCCGGATTCAGAGAAAAGCTATTTTTTGAGACTGTTAGGTTACCTTTAATGTTACTCACGGGGCTCTTAAACACAACACTGCAGTAATTTTAGCTTATAGGGAGGAAATATAATTATTATCTCAACTCAACTGAAAAACACAAACCGGCCAGACACTGAATGTAAAATGACTGAAATAAATTCATGTAATTAGCACGCAAAAATGACAGTGATGTTAACCATAGGGCACATACCTACCAGTAGCTCGATCTAGTAGCACATGCATGCAACTTGCTCAAGTTTCTTGCTACAGTTACTTGCTTAAGGTACTTGAGGCTTAACTCACGCCAGTGGCTCTGGCAAGTAATTCAAGCGAGTAACTTGAGCAAGTAACTCACGCCAGTGACTCGCTACAGCTACAGTTACAGTAGAACAAATTTTAATATTAACATAATAACATATTTTGTTGAAAACCTTATCAATAATAGTGGCGTATTGTTTTGCTTTTCAAATGTCAGAGCTTAAAAAGGTGTGGTAGGTTTATTCTTTAAACGAGATTAAGTTTTGGTTGGAATTACCTGTGTAGATAAACAAGTCAATTTAATAACTTCATCCGATTAATTTTTTTTTTATTTTCAAACAACGTAAATAGGCGTAAATAAATCTCGCAACAAACTTTTATCATTTAAATGGTGTAATTACGTTATAAGTTTAAGAGTAAAAGATTTATTTTTCATTTCAGCGCATTCAAAAAATGCTGGTTTAAAAAAAGTTTATGGTTTAAAGTTAAATTTGGTTGTCTTTTAATGTATGTTCGGGCATAGCTCCATCATTTAAAGATGTTTTAGTAAAATTATTTTATTTTTTGTAATGATTTTATTTCAAAATGGTGCCATTTTAATTTCTTATAGATATGATGAAGAGTTTTGGAGACAGAAGGAAGCTCTTCAAAAAAAATATATATATATATCTATAGGTAACGCAAAAGTGTTAGCAATATAGTGTTGATTTATACAAAATGGAATAATTTTATGTACATATAAGAATAATTGTTATTCTAAAAATATACTTTGTTTATTCTAACTTCACTAAATGTAAAACTAAATGAAATCTAAAACGTCTTCGAAACCACCGCAGCGAGGCACAGTTCCTAAGATGCTTATACAAAAATATATTTTCTTTGTCGGTATAACATTTACTATTGAAGACGGTTTTTTCTTGTAACTTATTATTGTGTCCCTTGAATCGAAACCAGGAATTCCGTAAACACGATATTTTAATTCATTGCTATTATCTTAATAAATTAAGGAGTGCTATTTTGTAATGTCCCGGTATCGCCAGCCGTATTCATCTCTCCGGCAGCTGTTTTGAGAAGGGTTTGATTGCGACATTACAGGGTGTCTCAAGACTTGAACACACAGACTATGGGTATTAAAATGTCATTGTGTTATACAGTAAGATTACAAAGTAATTACTTGTACTGGCGGTTAAAACAAGCAAAACTATTCACCCTATTTTAGTAGTAAAAAAGTTTTTGTTACAGAGCTTTTACCGTGCTTATTTCTGTCGCCAAGCAGTATTGAATTTTCTTAGCGAATTAATAAAGCTATAAACACAGCTATGCTTTTATAAATTTAAAATGCATATAAAAATTTTCGGAACCGACAGGATTCGAACCTGCGGCTCTCTGGCAATCTAGCGATTGAGAGTCGCAGGTTCAAAAAAAAACAAAAAACGCTCAGGTAGCCCTAAGCGCTTTCTCCAATTAAGCTACGGCTCTAGTAACCTCGGTGCCGAAATTAGTATATGCCTTTTACATCAGTCTTATAGCGACTGTAGCGTCATCTAGTAGGAAACGATGCAGTTTCGATGTACTTTTTCAAAGGTCCATATTACAATGAGACACTTTTGAAACAAGAGATGACACATTGCTTGTTTTATAATTGTATAATTACAGCTATGCTTGGTTTATCTCAACGTGATCAAATCAGGAATGAGGAAATCCAAAGTTACCTATCTAATCGGAAAAGTCGCGAAGCTTAAGTGGCAGTGAGCGAGGCACATAGCTCAGAGAGCCGATGGTCGCCGGGGTCCCAAGGTGCTGGACTGTAAACGTTGGTCCCTCATAAGGCGGATCGATGACATCAAGCGAGCAGCGAGAAGCTGGACCCAAGTGACCTAAGCAGTGGCGTGCACTCGGTTTCTTATCAGGGTATGCATACAGTAGGAAAATTGCATAAAACGGCAAAATCCTCCTCCTATACGCGTCATATATAAATTTTTAGGGTAATCAGTGTTTTTGTGCATATATGAAGTGCACACCACTGGACCTAAGACAGTGGTATTCGGAACTCCCTACAAAGTACCTATGTCCATTGGTTAACATGATCCTGATTTATTTATGAAACTTTTTTTAGCGAAAAGTTAGGGTAGACTCAACAGAAAAGTCGGCAAAAAAGTGCCTTCTTAGTATTGAATAAAAATGTGGAAAACTAATAAATACTAAACAAAATAGTCATGAATAATTTCATCTCGCCCCCACCTCACCAAGTAGCATTAGGCAAGCAGAAAGGATACAATAAACAATTGAATACCCACTGAAAAACAATGATATGGTAATATATCACGAGTAATACCTACTCGGGGATGACGTAAATAATTCATGTCGTATTAGAGAGGCCGTGAGATGTATCAGGCTGGTGTGATGAATACAGCTACGTGCGTATATTTTTACGTTTACTCCATGATGCGGTGATAGTCCAGTGGGCAGGAATTCGACTTCACTTTCGGAGTTATATGCGTTTTAAGCAATTAAAATGTCATTTGCTTCATCATCATCATCATCATTTCAACCAATGGACGTCCACTGCTGGACATAGGTATTTTGTAGGGAGTTCCTCAATCCACGGTCCTGGGCCGCTTGCCTCCAGCGGCGACTAGCGACTCGCCTGATGTGATCTGTCTACCGCGTTGGGGGCCGAGTGTGGGTCGCTATTCCAGCACCTTAAGACCCCAAAATCGGTTCTCCGAGTTATGTGTCCTGCCTATTGTCACTTCAGCTTCGCGACCCGCTGAGCTATGTCGGTAACTCTAGTTATCCTGCGGATCTCCTCATTTCTGATTTGATCACGTAGAGTTACTCGTAGCATAGCTCTCCTCCATCGCCTTCGCCATCGCCCGTTGTTAGCGACCAGGTGTCAGATCCGTCAGTCATTTGCTTAAACGGTGAAGGAGAACATCGTGAGGGAATCTGCATACCTGAAAGTTCTTTGTAATGTTCTTAAAGGTGTGTGGAGGCCAGTAATCCGCACTGGGCCAAGATCTAATAAATAATGTATCACAATCGGGGATTTTTTCCTATTCAGAGCTTCTACCACGTGCGCTGCGTAAACGTTTAAAGTTTCGATAAAATCATGTGTAACAATGTTGTTCCCCTTAAAGTTTTATTTCGTGACAGCATATGCCTATCTTTTAAGGTTGTCGCGTAGGACTTTTGGTCAGCAATCAACTCAAAACTCACAAATATTCAAACCATATATACCTAAAAGAGCATCACAAATCTCAACAAAATGCACATCAACAATAAACATCTTTATGCATTATGATGTATGATATAACAACAACTAATCACATTAACTAGCGTACAAACAATAAAACATACCTTTCAACATAGTCTTCAGTGCATTTAAATCAAAAGCGACAAATGCCATGTTTATTTAGACTGGATACAACATCCTTTCAATTATAACCTTTATTCCAAAGAGCTAAGAACTACAGGTTATTCCACGTATGTGACCATATAAGCCGTTGAAATTGGCACTTAGTTGTAGTGGTTTAAGGTTGGAATTCGTGTGGACATGAAAGTTACAATCAAGTCATTTGCGGTTCCCCGGTAAGTAGGTAAGTAGTGAGCTCGAATCGAAGTTGAACACTGAGTTTAATTGTATTCCTAATTACAAAACCTAGGTCGGTAATTGAGCTGTTTATTTTCCACGGGAAAGTAAAATACGAGGTTGGATTACGTACTTTATTCATACAATTTTTAAATTGTTGTGGATTTAATTAACTAAATGTTTGTTATTATTTTAACGAAAAGTTATCATTTCATGAATCATTTGTAGGGCTTAGTACCAAAAGGTAGCCCATAAGACATTACTAAGCTTTCACCGTCCGTCTATATCTCATAACCTGTAATAGGAACGTACCCGTTACGTACAAAGCGTTTGGCTCCCTCGTTCCTAATTCGCACCGCCAAGATCGGAAATACCCTTCGGGCTTCTTTCTTCCTCTGTAATATATGTTTCTTCAAATCAAGAGTATATAGTCATCTTCTAGGCAAGCGCGCTCCTTGTTAGGCCGCATTATCACTTATCATACGTTGTGATTTCGGCCAAGCGCTAGGAAGGCTAGATTAAAAAAAAAACCGGCCCGAGTTAAGTCCGTAGTCTACCACGCTGGCCAAGTTCGAATTGGTTGACTTTACACGCCATTGTTTACATTGTGGAGAACACTCAGGCTTGCATTATTCCTCACGGTGTTTTCGTTTACTTTTTAATTTTTAATGCTTCAAAGGGTTCAAAAGTCATAGCCGCGACTGTAACTATTTGAGAAGCCGGTGATCCAACTCGGTTCCGTTGAAAGTGGGTAGTCCTAACCACTTTTTTTTTTTGCGCTCGTAAATGCATTGACGCATCCCTCACGGAGACAAGTAAGAAATTATCTAACCTGTTTCCGGAAGGGTATGTGGGACTCGCTGACACGGGGCCAGAAAACCCACTAAAACCCGGCGGAACCGTGTACGCAATACCGGGACACCACAGGATCGCTTTCGCACGCTACTGTGGCGTAGTCCTAAACACTAGGCTATGACCACTTTAAATAAAAATGTATCAGAGGTAAAAAAAAGTGTTACTTTAACTAGATGACGAAGATACGTTGTGACTACAGGCTTCAGAATGAAGGCTGCGTATTGGTAACTGGATAAATATCGCCTCTAAGCAGAGCAATATTTCATAAGGCATGATATTAACCTGAAGCCTATGTAAACTTCAGACTGGAAAACAGCAATGCTGGTTGGCGGCAGACACATGCAGGCAGTAATAAACCCCCCCCCCCCCCCCTCCCCCACAAATAAACTACACAGCTCTACTACTACTAAATTACTAAATAACTATGTCTCAAACGTCAACATTTTTGGTTGAAATCGCGACCCCGCAAAGCAGGGCAGGAGACAAATTCAAATTCAAAATTTCTTCATTCATATAGACCTATCACAGGCACTTATGGAGCGTTCATACATATATGTTTACATACTTGAAAGGGGATGGCGTTAACTTCGTTCGCCAACTTAAACCTAAAGCTACAGGGGTTCCAAACGCGCCCTGGTATAAGAATAGCCGTTAACAAACTTAGCCGGGTAAACTAAGCCACAACGACAAAAATTATATCTCGTGACGGAGGATTTAATTAACATGTCCACCTGCTAAAGCACGGAAACTTGGAATAGGAAAAGATTACCCCCGTTTATTGTTATACATGTAACATGTGGATATTATTTCCACTTGTGCGCCAATGCTCTGATAGTTCTTCTTCTTCTTCTGATTGCGGCTCAGGTTCGCCTGGTCCCTGGTGTCACGTCGACTGGCTACGATCTATTGTGACGCCGCTGTCTAGATCTCCCAGCAAGCATTGGTCGCCTTTAGGAAAAGCAGCACTTTCCTTGCTGGAAGAAGTTTAGCATCCTCTGGTTGTATTATATACTTCCCCAAAAGAGTGCTGCGTTTATGCATCAGCGCGGGGCAGGAACAGATTAAGTGCAGCGGCGTCTCCGCAGCCTCTTCACAGAGTCTACATAGATCTGTGTCCTGCAGCTTTAGGTTGAACATGTGCATGTTAAGCCCACAGTGCCCCGTAAGCGCTCGCACTAGGATGCATAGGTTTTTTCTGTTGAGTGCTGATGCCTCGGAAGCGGCTCTTTTGTTGAATGGTCTTATAAGCACTCGAGAATGGTTCATTCCTGGGAGTTGTCTCCAGCTCTGATAGTTATGGGAGATATAAAGCTGTGGGAGAAGTTAATTTTTATCCTTTCCCAGGATTGATAATTGTATCCTGCCCATGCTAGCCGTGCTGGTAAACGCAGCTTTGGTTAACTAACAACGATGTGGACGGCCGACATTAAACAAATCATGGAAGCCGCTGCAAACTAGCCCAGAATCGTGGATTGTCTCGAACACCCTACAAGAGACCTGTGCAATGGACGTGGACGCTTCTAGACCTATGCAATGGAAGTGATGATAATGATGAAATCTTTTTTTAGACATTTCGAATTGATCTTGGATTAAAGAAATTAGCATAGTATTTATGCTTTTTTTTAACTCTCGATTTTTTATTTTTTAATGAACCAACGAAAAATATATTAATGTAACCGTCTAACAGCCGTCTTCGACAGCCGATTGTCGCAGCTTTCTGAATCCAAGGCCGTGGGTTCGATTCCCACAACTGGAAAATGCTTGTGTGATGAACATGAATGTTTTTCAGTGTCTGGGTGTTTATCTGTATATTAAAAGTATTTATGTGTATTATATTCATAAAAATAATTATCAGCTATCATAACACAAGCCACGCTTATTTTGGGGCTAGATGGCGATGTGTGTATTGTCTTAGTATATTTATTATATTTTTATTATAACTGTTCACTTATGGGCATGGTACCCACACTGGTGGTGCTACTGCCCCTTTGAATTGCTAGACTTAGCCTATGGGCTAAATAAGCGCCAGCTCTTGGGTCACCAGAAAGGACCAATTTTTGGGACACGATGTTAATAAAACTTTTCGTGTCCGAAGACCATGGGCCCAGAGTCTCAAACGCAAGCGCCACAAAAACGTTGTCATTACAAATAACGGAGTATTTACGGCGCTTAAGCATTTGAGCAGATTCGGCAGCTGCTGCCGCTTTTTGGGACGTACTCGGCAAGTGAGAAGATGCCAACGTATCAACGCAGGTCGCATCCCACACCAGCGCACGCCCCATCGACCACGGTACTATAGTGATACCGTCTGGCCTCTTGCCATCATCCCTGAACAAACCGGGTGGTTCCAATTGTGAAAGAAAGAAAGAAAAAAAAAAGAAAAATCGTATTTATAGTCACACATTTGTGTAAAATGTTACATTTGTGAAATAAAATAATTGTACTGGTTTTCAGCCAGCCCCATTATCTTCGTCGTCACTGAATCCTCACGACTAAACAATAACAAAATAATCATAAAAAAGGACAATAACATAGAATATAATATATAATATAATATATATATATAAACAAACAAAAGATATTTTTTCATTAAAACAAGCTTATTTACATCGAGAAATACAAAATCATCAAAGAGGTAAATAATAAACAAAATCAAAAATTATGAAATTAATAAACATGAAAAAGTAAAAAAAAGAAAAAACTAAAAATCTAAAAACAAAAATTAAATGTAATGTTATATAATTTATTATAATTTAATGTGAAATAAAGGAAAAATTATATAAAAGTACTAGAAGGTGTGAAAAGTAATAATTTGTTATTTTTTATTTATTTATTTATTTTTTTGTTTACTAGTGGTTATTGAGATTTTTTGTACAATAATTTAAAGAATTTTTTAACTCTATTTGTAACAGTTGTTGTGCAGGAATAGACGCAGAGGCCAGAGCGCGACGGACTATATTATTGATAGCGCCGTGGCGATACAAACGGCAAGCACTTCGATTACAACTGGGCCCCTGGTATTTCTGCTAGATTCTTAAGTGTTTAAAAAATAACTGCTTTAGGTGCATTCATGTGAATCCTCCAAGTTTCATAGATTTTAGTTTTTACTGAATCACTTCAAGTGAGCTGCGACAAAAAGTTTTAATTGATGCGACTTGTTAGTTACCACTGGCTGAGATGCAGTTTAATGATCTATCTTGTGGCGTCGGCCCTTTTTAATTAGTTTGACGGCGAATCGTGTAAATCAAGGAAGTTTCTTCAAAGTTTTTATTTCCTTTGATTCGCATTTCAATCTTAATGCGCTTTATTCGCTGTTTATTATTATAAAAGAGGTATATGGTGTGTTTATGGTAGATCAGAATATCGTGATCACTACCCTACCTCTTCCCTCGGATGTCATACGAGGCGACTAAGGGATTGGAACGAAAACTGGCAGCAGCGTGGTCTACGATACTATTGCGATCACAAACCCGTCTTATGAGAATTCAAATTCATTTATTTCAAAGTAGCCCATAGGAATAGAAACAAAATATATAAAATGGTAGATAGTTAATTAAAATAAAGCTTAATTTGCTGTACTCCGCGAAAAGCAGGAGAATCTGGATGGTGTATTTTGACGGCCGAGTGGCGCAGCGGGCAGCGACCCTGCTTTCTGAGTCCAAGGGTTCGATTCCCACAACTGGAAAATGTTTGTTTGATGAACATGAATGGTTTTTTTAATTATTAATGTGTATTATATTCATATAAAAATATTCATCAGCTATCTCAGTACCCATAACACAAGCTACGCTTACTTTGGGGCTAGATGCTAGATGGCGATGTGTGTATTGTCGTAGTATATTTATAATTTCGTCAATCTTTATACTACACACCAAATATATGTTAATGTAGGGTACATTAATAATTCATTGCAAAGTCAATTAATAATAATTATTTAAACATGCACACAAACATACATCATCATCATTCAAATTCAAAATTCATTTATTTCAAGTGGGCCTAATATAAGCACTTTAGACACGTCAAGTCTGTCTGTGTGTAGCGACTCTACCACCGGTTTGGAAGTCAGGTTCTACCGAGAAGAAGCCGGCAAGAAACTCCGCAGTTGCTCTTTTCCAACATCAACAATTTACATTTTACATTTTGGAATTCATTTTTCTTGTGAGAGATGAATGAGCTGGATGCTTCCAAGCAACCTTGTCATTAAGAAATTCATCAAGTGTACCTTGCTGTAATAATGTGTTTTAACATATTCTTTAAACTTATGCATTGGTAGGTGCAAAATTACCTAAGGAATCATATTATAAAAGCGTATACTCAATCCTACGAACGACTTCTGCACCTTTCGTAATTTTCGCAATTTTTTAAAATAAGTCTATGTTATCACCATCCTCATTTCAACATATTAGCGGCCCACTAGATGGCATTGACCTCCTCTCAACATGAGAACGGCTTAGGGTAGCCAAGTGAAGTTTGGTAGAATAACGCCCTTAGAACATTATGGAGAACTCTCAGTCGTGCACTTTCGCAGACGATATGCAGATGTCACTAATTTAATACCATTCAATAATTTATGACCATTATCACTTCAACCGATTGACGTTCACTGATGGCCTAAGGTGTTATGTAGGGAGTTCTTAATTCTACGGTCTAGTGCCGCTTGTATCCAGCGGCTCCCAGCGAATCGCCTAATGTCGCCTGTCCAGCACGTTGGGGTCGACCAACGCTGCGTTTTCCGTTTCGGGGTCGCCATCCCAGCAGCTTTGGTTGTTCTTGGTGTTGTTCTCCGATCTACATACATATAAACATTTAATTCATTACTCTTCATATGCTTTGTCGTTCGGTTACAAAGAGTAGCCTAAATACTTCCAAATCCTGTAAAGGTCTCTGCATACACAAATCAACTATTTTAACGAAAATCCCGAATATTTTGTAGACTTGACCCACAAAATATAGCGCAATAAACTTTAAACCGTTTCGCAGTGTTAAAATATTGTTCCCTCAATTAAAGTTGCCCGTTGAAAATATAATAACAAACCCCTTTGAAAAGGTAAAAACAATATTTGTAAATCTCTCGTAGAAAAATCGTTGCTTTTACGTTTATATTTTTTTATGTCAATCTCTGTCAGTCGCAATCGCAATTTGAGGTATTTTAATATCGAACGCAGGCATAAGACACGACTGTCGTTCTGTATTAATATTATATGACCCTGCTTTCTGAGTCCGTGAATTCTATTCCCACAACTCGAAAATGTTTGTGTGACTAATAATAATAATAATAATCTTAATGAAGTTAGCATAGTTCCCATAGTATTATCCACTACAGGTGTCATTCCCAAACAACTTCACCAGTCACTCAGCTTACTCAATTTACCGGAATTCACCTACATATCTCTCCAAAAAGCTGTAATCCTGCAGGTATATATATATAGGTAGCTATCCTGCTGCTGTAACACTTGCAGGATAGTCCGTAAATTCTTACAGGGTAGTGAAGAGCCTACACATCGAAATGGTGAACCCACACACAATCACAATAAGGTCCAACCGCAACCTTCTACACACACATGACATTTCCCTCAAGCACAATCCTATACACATACAAACCCACAACCTTAATAATTAACATAATTAATTATTAAGTTTCTTTTTTTTTTTTTTTGACTCTGGGTGTGCACTTGACTTAGGTCCGTGCACACCTGAAATACCAGCTGTTAGCTGAGACACTAAAGTGTACACAGATAATAATAATAATAATTTATTAACCAAAATTCACAAGTAGACTTAAAACTATTATGGTGTAATCATAAATTTTTACGAATTTTACCGTACACCACCGTGCCGTCGACAAAAGGTAACATCTAAAGAAATTAATTAACACCCACCTACTTACTACATCAATCAAGATATTCCATATAAATAAAATTCCCTCAATATAATTAGGTAGATACATCGGAAGTTTAAAATTGGTAGTAGGTAGGCAGGTAGGTACTATAAATATATTTTAATATTAACTGAACATCATTTTTGTCATATTTTACAGTGTTTGGGTGTTTGTCTGTAAATTATTAGCATTTATGTGTATTATGTTCATAAAAATATTCATCAGCTATCTTAGTACCCATAACACAAGCTACGTTTAACTTGGGGCTAGATGGCAATGTGTGTATTGTCGTAGTATATTTATTTATTTTATTATTGTATTTCCAGCTTCTGCTTATTATTAGGTTTAACTATTAAGAAATACAGCCCGAGTTTGGAAATTGGTGGTGTGTGCCTCAAAATGCCTAGGACTGAGCTACCATCCCATAAGAGTGAGAGAATTGAGAATGTACCCGTGCTTGTGCTCATATAAGTGCACTATAATATCTCCCAAGTAGTTAGAAAATCTCTGTAGAAATTGACTATCGTACCGAAATCTTTCAAATTCCATGAGGTATCTTGGCTAAGTTTAATATGAGTTTATTTTTAGAGGGCGCAATCAGAACGAGACATTTTCTTCTAAGTTATCTATTATTTGTGAAACAGGTAGTGTGTTTGCGTAGTAGTGAAGTGAAGTTTTGAAGAATGAACACAGCAACGGAAAAGTAACGCCTGGCAGATGTGAAGCATTAATACTAGTTTACTTAGTATAAATCCAGCTGTTGCCCGAAGCTTCGTACGCGGTTTTTAAATTTTCATGAATCCTGCGGGAACCGTACATTTTTCCGGGATAAAAAACAGCCTATCTGTTAATCCAGGGTATAATTTATCTAAATTTAAAAAGTCGGTCAAATTGGTTTAGTAGTTTTGTGTGAAAGAGTGAAACACATTTTATACAAACTTTCGCATTTATAATTTTAGTAGGATATTCATAAAAAGGAATTCAAAAACTTATTTTCTAAAATAGATAGAATATTCATTATTCAATCTTTTCATAAATGTGATGCTTGATTTGACACCCTCGCCGCCACGCCCGCTAAGCCGATCTGACCCACCACGTCAGATATCTCACAACAAAAATATGATCAGCAAGACTAAACCGTCTTGTCTTGAATCTGCGTTTACTCACCTACTATATAGAGTTCCATCCAGAGCATTTTTAACCGGGATTGTCGGAAAACTAAAAATTGTTAGTGCGTTATTTTCACCGGTTAAGTGATTTAATTGATATTCGTATTCATGTCAAAAACTTAATTGAAGTTAAGGAATGTCAACATGTAAAATGTTTCACAATATTTTAATAAAATTTTAAATTGAGCATTTTATTTTTATTTACATACTAGCGTTTTTTATATAAAAAGTGGACTCGGTGATTTTCCGGCATAGAAAAAGTTTGAGTATATAGTGATATGAACGATGTAAAAATTGGAAAAGAAGCTTTATGTTAATCGCCCTCTGTTCCAATTATACAACTTGACGGGCAAATATGATAGCCCACATTGTAAGTGGATGGATCGCCTATGAATAGAGCAACAGTTTCTGTCCTACAAAGTGTCCTGTGCAGGAGGAATAAGCTTGGTTGTAGGGTCCCAGAAGAAACCTGTCTGAAATAGCTTTACTACAACTAAAATGTGAAATATTATAAGTGCAGAAATCTTATTATCTTGTTCAATAAGACGTCTTGTTTTATCTTTCATTTAAATATAAAAATTTAGTAAATATTTGAATGTAGGGTTAAAATTATTTTACACTAATTGTTTGTAGTCGCTCATGCTGTCTTATCCTAATATTGCCTGGCAGAGATCGCTCCAAAGCGATAAAGCCGCCTTTTGTATTTTACTCCAATGTTTGCGTTACTCTCTAACTTTTCTTTATTTTCCTTACTGGGTCATGGTTCAAATAGTGAGTGTGACTGTTTGTTTGTTTGTGTATCACACTCACTGCTTGATCGTGATAAAATACCACGACAAAAGACTACACAGACGTTCGCATTTATATCATTAAGTTAGGATATGTAATATATCACACCATCATAAATATCCGATATCGGCCACTCATGTATAAGTGTGAAAAATCACTCCCATCTCTGGCTCTCTGCCAGTCCGTAACAAGGACAAGAATGGAACAAGTCATAAGTCATTCCATTCAATATTCAATTTCGTTCTGTTTGCTGGCGAATGTATTACATTGACTAATGGTAATAATTGGGCGGCCATTATTCTGGAGTAAGTGGGACGTGTCTCGTTAAAGTGCGATGTGATTCAGTTATGGAAGCATACCTAATGGTTCTTATGAACTAAACATGTGTCGTATGGGTACATGAAGTATTTCAATAAAAAAGAGATCAAATAGTCTAAATAATAAAATTAATAAATATCATCAACATCAACAGCCCTCCAGCGTCCACTGCTGAAAATAGGCCTTTCCAAAAGAACCACCACACACGGTCCTCCGCTTTTCTCAAACAGCCGCTTCCAGCCACGTTTTTAGGGTCATCTGTCCAGGGGGCTGGATGTCGTCCCACACTTCGCTTACCGTTCACAACCCTTCACAACACGTTTGCCCCAACGGCCATCGGTCCTTCGACAGACATCACCCGCCCACTGCCACTGCAACTTGCTTATCCTTTGAGCTATGTTGGTGACCTTGGTTCTTCTACGGATTTCGTCATTGCGAATTCTATCCCGAAGAGGACTAAAATAAATAAATAAATATACCATGACAAACACCGTCTGGCCACAAAGTAAACGTAGCTTGTATTATGGGTACTAAGATGGTTGATGATTTTTTTTATGAATCATTTACATAGATACTAATGTACAAATAAAAATCCAGACACTGAAAAACATTCATGTTCATCATACAAATATTTTCCAGTTCTAGGAATCGTACCCACGGCCTTGGACTCAGGAAGCATGGTCGCTGCCCACTGCACCAAGTGAACGTCTAATCTATATGTACCTACTAGATTATTTAGTTTCAGCTGGAGGATATCGTTTTTCTTACGTTACATAATAGCAAGGACAAGAATAGCACAAGTCATAAGTCATCCCATTCAATATTCCATTTCGTTCTGTTTGCTGGTGAATGTATTACATTGACTAATGGTAATAATCGGATGCCCATTAATCTGGAGTAAGTAGGACGTATCCTGTTAAAGTCCGTTGTGATTCAGTTATGGCAGCGAACGAAATGGTTCGTATTAGACAAACGTGTGTTGTATGAGTACATGAAGTATTTAAATAAAAAAGAAACCTTTAATTTAATAAGAAACATAAAATATTTAGATTAAAACGCATACATTGCCACGTAATCTGTATGTACCTGTTAAATTATTTAATTTCACCTTTGCAGGATATCGGTTTTATTACCGAACTTAATAACAAGGAAAGTAAGGCACAAGTCATTCAATATTCCATTTTGTTCTCTTTGGTTGTGAATGTACTGCTTTGACTAATGGTATTCATTGGATGGCCATTATTCTGGGGTAAGAAGGATGTTTCCCGTTAAAGTGTGATGTGTTTCAGTTATGGCAGCAAACGTAATGCTTCGTATACGGCCAAAAATATAAAATAGATAAAAAACTGTAGATTGCTTCAAATTCTACAGTACAAAGTCACAAAGATATGCCATAAGTCATCCGATTCATTACACAAATTGGTTCTGCTTGCTGGAGAATGTATAACATAGACTAAAGGTAAGCATTCGAAGTTATATGTTTAGAGTAAGTAAACGTGTACCTTATAAGTGTGATGTGATTAAGGTATAGCAGCAAAAACTGTACTAATAAAATGTTGATTTTCTTATTTAATGAAACTGTAATTAAGTGCATTAAATAAATAAAATAAATAAATATACTAGGACAATACACACATCGCCATCTAGCCCCAAAGTAGGCGTAGCTTGTGTTATAGGTACTAAGACAACTAATGAATATTTTTATGAATAACATACATAAATACTTAAAATATACATGTAACCATTAGGTTTTGTGAAATGAATCTCTCTCACAAAACAGAAAAATTCTAAAGATTGTTAATCTTTAAAATGATGTTGGAAAAGAGCAATCTGCTGAGTTTCTTGCCGGCTCTTCTCAGTGGAATCTGCCTTCCGACCCGGTGGTAGAGTCACTACAAAAAGACTTGACGTTTCATAAGTCCTTATTAATTAGGCCTACTTGAAATAAATGAATTTTGAATTTTTTTGAATTTTGAATGAATAAGAACACTTTTATTTTACACCACAGAAAATCAAAAATTACAAAGTATGGAATTTATACAATATAATACATTCATTATGACGATCAACTCTTCGCTGGCCCACTACAGGGCACGGGTCTTGTATCAGAATGAGCAGGATTTTGATCATAGTATACCACGCTTCCCAAGTGTGGATTTATAGGCTTCACACACTTCGAGAACGTTATGGAGAACTCCTAGGCATGCAGATTTTCTCACTTTAAAGTAAGTGGTTAAATTTTTTTATACTAAAAACGGACGTAGCTCCTAAAAGATCGGGAATGCCAGGGATCGAAGTCAGTCCCTCTAAAAGCGACGCCGTAGCCTTACCAATTAGGCTATTACCACAACTAATATATAGGTAAAAATAAAATACATTTGTGTATCTAGCTTTTAAAAAGTCAGTATTCAAAAAACTTTATAATTAAACTGCATTATAATTGTTGGTAATCGTTGTATAGTTGTTATATTCAACTGTTTATTTATGTTATATATTGTTATATACAACTTTACAGGCTTTAGAGGTACATTCTGTACTGTCTCTGAGACTTAACTGTGAAACTGACAACCCTATTTTTGAGTAAACCGCGGCCATCGTTTTTACAAAAAGAAATCAGATACAGCCCTAACATCACATGCAAAATTAAAATCATGTGACTCCTGTCATTTTATAAGCTACGCGCCGCGTATCATGCGCGTATCGGTCTTTTATCTTTAGTAGGGTTGCCACAAGTAAACACTTAGAATGATTGGAACTTGTTTGCATAGAATAAAATAATTAGGCTTCTTGTGATTTAATATTTTTACAGGGTAATTCCTTAAGAAATATACATATTAAATTTACTGCATCATGCATCCTTCAATTTTATTTCGTAATTTTATATGACCAATTTACAAACGCCGAAAGCATTCATTTAGCAGCTACACTTCAGTCAGAATTCGAAAGGGTACCGATTATCAGATTATTGATGGGGAGTTCTTAATATGATTTAGCTAATACTCTTGTGGGTATCAAAAGAGCGAACTTTTTTTCCTCTAAACATATTATGTAGATTTTTAAAATAAATAACGCAATAATCTCTCAAAGCAATATATATTGCTTGTTGCACAATGTATTTTAAATGTCTGATATTTAAGCCTTATTTGCTCAGGTGATCTTATAATTTATTGTAAGTCCTTAGCATTTACACGGGGATAAAGTATCCATGCTTCCATATATCTATATATATAAAAATGTTATGTTGGTTTGTGTACGCTTCAAAAACTCAATAAGTTCTGCTCCGATCGAGCTGAAATTTTAGCATGATATATAATCCGCATCAAGGATTGTTTTTATCTATTTTTTGCATCAGACACATATCCGCGAGTCTTTGTATCTACGCAGACAGTGGTAAAACAAAAAAAAAATTATCCACAAATATTGCAAAATTAAACTTACATGTTATGTATTCTTTGTTTTATTTTTTATTTCTCAACCATTCCATAAAAATGTGCCACAGCGAAGCGTGGCAGGGTACAACTAGTTAGTAATATAAATGCGAAAGTATGTGTGTTTGTTCATTTCTTTGTTACCTATGTACAGGTCAACCAACCCACCAATCTTGATGAAATTGAATACTGACGGACATACGATGCTTTTTATATCGGAAAAGTACAAGTTATTTTGTCTCCGGATCATCTCCTTTGTACATACAAACAACCCTATGTTAAAAAAAAAAAACATAAACATTTTGAAGATAAGAATAGATAAAGATTCCTGTTAGAGTTTACACGCTAAAGTGTTGACTAATAATTAGCCCTACAGACGTTTTTGGGGTTCTTGTCAGTTTTTGCTTGCTTGCTTGCTTGCTTGCTTGCAGTTTTTGCTAGCTTGAAAATTGTATAAAATCAAACTATTAGGGGTTTTAACATCTTTAAAAAGTTAAAGTTACAAAAAATTACCCTAGTCGCCTTAAATGTTATCGTAGTATAACCCGCTCTATTAAAGAATAGTTAAAATGACGGCGTATTTCGTGTTATTTCTTTTGCACGATACACGCGTATTGTGTGACGGAGATAACATGATATCGACGCCTTTTATAAATCTATTCTTTAATAGCGCAGGTGCTACATACGTTTTCCCATGAACATTATCCTATAATCGGCATAATTAAATTGTCCATTATAATAGATTAGGCATCATAGTTACCCCACTTTCAGCAAGCCATTCATTGGCATTTGATTAAGTATTGCTACTACTATCGCATCACTATGATTATGAACTTTATAATTATGTAGATAGAGTCGATATTTGTTTATTAATAGCTCATTACACCATCTAAACATAATCTGTACTAATGAATGCTAACGCGCTATAGGCGTAGCTTCAAGTTTGAACTAAGCTGTCGATTCGGCTTGAAACGGGATTATATAAATAGGTTATTGATGACTTGGCTTTGATGATAAGCGATATATCGGGGCTTAGTTCAGGTAAATCAAATCGCAACATATTTCATATGCTTGCTCAGACCCAAACGACCGCGCGGTGACTAGCTACAATTTGAGTTTATTATTTCCCATACAAACTTTTGACGGCCGATTGGCGCAGTGGACAGCTACCCTGCTTTCTGAGTCCAAGGCCGTGGGTTTGATTCCCACAACTGGAAAATGTATGTGTGATGAACATGAATATTTTTCTGTGTGTGATTATTTATCTGTATATATTATTCCTAAAGATATCAATCAGTCGTCTTAGTATCCATAACACAAGCTACGCTTACTTTAGGGCTAGATGGCGATGTATGTATTGTCGTAGTATAATATATTTGTTTATTTATTTAGTTTTATCCGCCCTTCGAGAGAATATACCGCGACCCTGCGAGTCGCATTGCCCGCTCGTGCTATTCCTCGGTTACTAAGGGCAGAAGCAAGATACTAAATAGCCTCTCATCAGCAATATCAACCCATTACCGACCGACTCCAGGACACGGGTCTCTTCACACACACATGACACATGCCAGTGAGTGCAAACACACAAATCAATCCAGGAACTACCAAACTACTACAACTGCTTTCTGTGTCCAAGGCCGTGGTTTCGATTCCCACTAATGGAAATTTTTTGTGTGATGAGCATGAATTTTTTTCAGTGTCTGGGTGTTTATAGGTATATTCTAAGTATTTATGTATATTATTCATTAAAATATTCATCAGTACCCTTAATACCCATAACACAAGCTACGCTTACTTTGGGACTAGATGGCGATGTGTGTATTGTCGTAGTATATTTATATTAATTTTATATTTAACTGAACCGCGTCAAACTAAGGACTGTTGTAGGCATGATAACGGGTCATTGTCTACTAAACAAACACCTTTTCATTCTAGGTATAATCGACAGTCCTGTCCAGTCCAGTCCATGTAGGCAGAGGTAACACCAATTAACTTAATGCTCCGATGCCATGGAGTAGCAGAACAACGCACAGCATACCTTGGCTCCTCAGCATCACTACCTGAAGCACTTGGCGACCTGGGCGGCCTGGTAAGCTTCTGGAGTGATCTCGGCTGGCTGGAGTGAGTGAGAGTTCTGGCCGACTAGATACGGAGACAGCCTAGAAGGAAGAAGAAGAAGACGGGTCTCCTCTTAGAATGGAAGGAAGGAAAACTCCCTGGTATACATGTTTCGATTCCTGGCAGGGGCAGTTTGGGAATTTATATCTGGTGGGAGGCTTCGGCCGTGGCTATGTACCACCCTAATGACAAAGACGTGCCGCTAAGCGATTTCGTGTTCCGGTGCGATGTCGCGTAGAAACCGATTAGGAGTATGACTACCATACTCCCTAACAGGTTAGCTAACAGTCAGTCAACAGTCAAGGGCTAACGTGTAGTGGAATAAAAAAAATTCAAATATATTTAAAAATATATATTATATATTAAAGGCGATGATATAGGCCGCAACAACTCTTTCTAGTAGATACGTGTGTACTAAAAATCTGGTTAACATTAATAAACCTGTTTTCCGCCACGTTCTAGCCAAAGAGTTCTGACATATTAATAAAACATGAAAAATATACCTACGCTCAGCTTTATTAAACAAAAATTCGCATAACAAAAACCATACGTATAGAAAAATGGGAAGACGAGTTTGTCCGTTGAAATAGTTTTCACGCTATTTTGGAAACCATGTTTGTATGTAGGTGATATATCATTTTATTCATTTAGTAACTCTTTTATTCAATTATCTTTTACATCAGCTGGTGCCCGTTCTTTGTGTGTGTGTGTGCGTGTGTGTGTTAACAGATGACGAGAGTCGCTGGGAGCCGCTGGACCAAGCGACTCCCTACAAAAGGATAAAAGGATGGAGGGGATAAGGAGGGAGTTGGACGTCAATTTACTCACATTGGGGCAACCTTAAATTAAATACCTCTCTCTTATAACAGACAATGCCTATATGCAGTAGTTTATTTTAATCAACTACAGGCTAGCCCTTGACTAAAATCTCACCTACTGGTAAGTGATGATGGAGTCTAAGATGGTAACGGGCTAACCTGTTAGGGGTATGGCAATTATATTAAATCACACCCCAAATCGGTTCCTACTCGACGTTGTACCATAACGCTAGCACCATGCCTTTTGTTGGGTGGTGACTAGCCACGGCCGGAGCCTCCCACCAGCCCAGACCCAAGAAAATTCTGAAAATATAAATTACCAAAATGACCCCAGGGATCGAACCTGAGATCTCCCACTTAAAGTCACAGCGCTTACCGCTGCGCCAGGGAGGTCTGATATCGTAAGTTGGAAATTAATAGATTAACCATACAAAAAATATTAAGTCCAGGTAAACACGGATGCATTACAAAGTCTCTTTATAACAGGGTATCATTTTCCGCTTATTTCTATGCAAATTTTCCTTATCGGCGCCCGAAATTCCGTGTGTGGTATCATCTAAAGGATTATATTGAGTTTCTGTTCACTTTTATGACTTTGATAGAGTCGCGATAGAACTTATAATAGCTATTTTGCTATATAATCTAATAGCTCAAAGTCAAAGTCAAATATTTCTTTATTCAAATAGGCACATAGATGACACTTTTGATGCGTACATCACATGTAAAATATGTCATAGAATTGAGTTGACGGCGATAACTAAATTCGTCAACTTAAAACTAAAGCCCAGACCCAATCGTATGGACAGTTTCCACGAGCCTGTTTTTCAGATCGTGTACAGAATCGCAGTCCAGGCAATCAAACCGGTTTTGCAGTTCCAGTTGAAAGCTCTCGGGGTTTTAGATCTGAGCACGAGTAGGCTGGAGCGTAGACTTTACCAGTCTGACCCTTTCTAGCTTTACATTGATATTCAATGTGCCTCTACCCATACGGTGATCATTCCCTATTGATCACAGAGAGATCATTGAGTATATGCCATTTGATCGACATGATAAAGTCGATCTAATTTCTCGTCGAACCATCGGGGCTCAGCCAGGTCCATTTCCTGTGTGGCCGCTTTTCGAAGAAGGCATTCATCATAAAGAGGCCCTCCTTCTCCATAAAGTGGGCCAGCATTTGGCCCTGTTCGTTCCGTTGCCCATACCCAAATTGCGCCACTCTCAGCTCTGCACCGCTTCGCTTGCCTAGCCTTGCGTTGAAATCCCCCATCACAACCCTGTAGTAGGATTTCGAGGCATGGCTTTCGAAATATCCTCATACAATGCCTCTACTTCCTCGACGGAGTGCGACCATACCTATATACCTTCAGGGAATACCGCTTGGTTATTCTGAGTATAAGGTACGCTACCCTGCTCGACACGCTTTCGACTCGAACAATGGTGTTGACAAGGGATTTGTGGACGATGAATCCGACACCACCTTGGGACTGTTGTTCACCCTCTCGGTATAAGAACAAGTTGCCGGATTTTAGGATTATCGTGTCCTCCCCCTCGTATACCTCGTGTATCGTGCAGTAGCCTCCCACTTACACCCCTAACTTTTGATATACTACAAAAGTATATATTACCAAAATATACACAGCTATCCTAGCTTGTGTCATGGCTACTAGATGACTGATGAATATTTTTATGAATAATATACATGAATAGTTATAACAGGATACAAACCCTGACACTGAAAAACATTCATGTTAATCAACATGAATGTGATGTGTGATAGTTTCTGGGTGTTCATCTGTATATTATAAGTATTTATGTATATTATTCTTAAAAATTTTCATCAGTCATCTTAGTAACACAAGCAACGTTTCCTTCGGGGTTAGATGGCGATGTGTGTATTATCGTAGTATTTTTGATGGTCGACTGGCGCAGTGGGCAGCGACCCTGCTTTCTGAGTCCAACGCCGTGGGCTCGATCCCCGCAACTGGAAAATGTTTGTGTAATGAACGAGAATATTTTTCAGTGTCTGGGTGTTTATCTGTATATTATATGTGTATTATATTCATAAAAATCATTCAACAGCTACCTTAGTACCCATAATACATGCTACGCTTACTTTTGGGCTAGATAGCGATGTGTGCATTGTCGTAGTATATTTATTTAGTTATTTTAAGTGGCTGTTCCGATTTTTTCCAATGCGCTTCTTATTCAATACATAAAAATACCTACAAAATTAAAAACTTAAATTAGACACGGGAAATTTTATTTTATGTAAACAGATTGTATACGTTAAACTTCACAGTAAATTAATAAAACCTCATTCCCAAAATGTGTAGACACAGTACGCTAACAATATGGCACACGAAAGCCGGGAGCAAACAGACAAACAAACAATACACGTGTGTAATATGCATACAATAAGGCATATAATTACGGTAAAACCGGCGGTCGCTGACAAATGTTGACGAAATACGAACAGTGCTAGGACGTGCTGAATGTTTACTGCGCCAAGTAGAGTGATGTGCGAATAGGTTAGATTGCGATGTTCTGAACGGAGGCGGTATTTTTAACCTAATTATAATATGTAAAAAATATAAGATACACGGTCGTCGGTCACAGTATTCGCCAAAATAACATCAAAGTAAGTATAATCATCATCACCATTACTTCAATCCATTTCCGGCCCACTACAGAGCACTGATCAACTCCCACAATGATAAGGGCTTAAGGCCGTAGTCCACCACGCTGGCCCAGTGCGGATTGTTGAACCACACACCTTTGTAACCATTATGTTGAACTCTCAGGCATGCAAGTTTCCTCACGATGTTTTCCTGCACCGTTGAAGCAAGTGATATTTTAATTACTTAAAACGCACAGAACTTAACAAAGTTACAGGTGCGTGCTGGGATTCGAACTCGGCCCCCCGAAAAATAAGTCGGGCTCCTACCCAATGCGCTATCACCGCTTCAAAGTTAGTTGAAAATTTAAATAATCTGGACCTACTAATCTAATATTATAATAGCAAAACATATACTTTATCTATACATTTAACAATATCACTAATATGGCATACAGGATCTGGAAGCAAACAGTATAAGATCTAAGTATAACAAAAGTACACAAGTAACTAGTACATGTATATACGTGTACTAGGTACTTGTGCACAGTTCTTGTATAAGTACTTATATATTTCAGCAAAAAAGGAGTTTGTTATTAAGTGCGCGTCTTTTTTTAGAAGTAATAAAAGGTTTATATTTATAGGTAAAAGTTTAAAATTCCGCAATCGCCCACTCTGTCGTTCCTTAGTCCTGGCTTTTAAATTTATTTATTAGTTATTTTACAATATGTAGTACATTTCCACTTTTTATCGGCTTTGCACGCTCAGGTTGCCTTTAAAAAATCACTTTTAGAGATAAGGCCGCTTTTGCACCACGTACTAGCACTATGTATTTTGGCTGTTTCCCTTGTATTGTTTCTTTGTGCTTTGTTGCAATTAATTTTTTCTGTTCTATTCCGTTTTTTGTTATTAGGACGCATGCCACATGCCGCGTCAAAAGTTTCGTAGCTTCGAGCGAGCACTCAAAATTTCCGTGGCGTAATAAAAGTAAACAACACAGCATTGCTTTAATCCTCCCCCCCACCTTCCCCCCACCAACCGTACGTTATCTAGAGGACGTGGTGGGTACAACTCGCAAAATGGAATTATCGCCAGAAGGCCCAACGTATTACCATAATACAACTCTCTCAATTTAGTCTATTTTGATAATAAAATATAAATAATTCATAACGCTATGTTGGCCGTTTTAGATTGGAATTAAAATGGTTTTGTCATATTGCCTATATACCTACTATGCACGTTTAATGTGTACTGTATAATTTTTCAAACACAAAGTACGATAATAATTTATTTATTTAAATTTTGAACTTAAACTGAACTTAGAATAATTAACAGTTATCTCTAATTTCTAAAACAATTTATTTAAAAGTAATTAAATATAATTATCGATATGTACTCGTATATACAACCAAATATAAGAAATGAATGTAAAAGTGCAATTTAAAATCTACTGTCCCTGAACCAATAAACTATTTTTTCCCTCCCTGCGAACCTCGTAGACGCAGTGAATGCTGTGATCTTATAAATAATTGGAAGTCTCGGATTCGAAAATAACAACATCAGATTTTTCTCTAGTCTGTGATACATATTACTTACTATGGTACAATTATTACTGTGAAGAGGGAAAACTCTTACAGATCACTTAACAAAATCGAATCGCAACCCGTGTAGTACTTATTATTATGCAGTTCTGGTGGCCGTTCGTTATATTTATCATTAGCTTCACTTGACCAAATGGAGCTTTTAGGTATGTGGTATAGTATATATAATGTTATTATGAAAATTAAGCTTAATTTGCTATACTCCGCGAACAGCAGCAGAATCTGTATGGTTTTTTATAACTTCTTCAATCCGTATACTCCATACCAAACAGATCCTCGGCAATGTACCCTCTACGCACGTTTAGCTTCGAAACCGGAGCATCCTCAGGAGATGTTGAGTTTACAATGAATAATTGTTAAGATAATAATATGTAGGTATGTATAATCAGACAGCGGTGATAGCGCATTGGTAAGGAGTTCGACTTCACTTTCGGGGGGCCGAGTTCGAATCCCAGCACGCATCTTTGACTTTGACGGCCGACTGGCGCAGTGGGCAGCGACCCTGCTTTCTGAGTCCAAGGCCGTGGGTTCGATTCCCACAACTGGAAAATGTTTGTGTGATGAGCATTAAGTGTTTTTCAGTGTCTGGGTGTTTATATGTATTTTCTAAGTATTTATGTATATATAATTCATAAAAATATTCATCAGTCATCTTAGTACCCATAACACAAGCTACGCTTACTTTGGGGCTAGGTGGCGATGTGTGTATTGTCGTAGTATATTTATTTATTTATTTATTTATTTTCTAATTTATGTGCGTTTTAAGTAACTAAGATATCACTTGCTTCAATGGTGAAGCAAAGCATCGTGATGAAACCTGCATGTCTGAGAGTTCTAGATAATGTTCTCAAAGGTGGGTCTCAAATACATGTAAACATTAAAATTGATAAATATTAATTTTAGTTTGTAATATATATTATTTTTGTCAAATTATTTTTCATACAGTTGTATTATCCTACCATCCTACTAATCCTACTATCCTCCTAATATTATAAATGTGAAAGTGTGAATCTTTGTTACTCGATCGCACAAAACCGGCTGAACCCATTTTAATGAAATTTGTTACAGAGATAGATTTTAGTCTGGAATAGCACAGAGGCTTCTTTTTATCCCGGGAAATAAGAGAGTTCCCGCGGAAATAAAAACTTTAATCCACACGAAGGAAGTAACGGTTATTACCTGGTACAAATAATAGTTTACGATATTCGTCCTTTATCAGAGTTGTTTAAAAAATGAAAACATTTAAATAGTAAAGACCCTGCTTTCTGAGTCCAAGGCCGTGGGTTCGATTCTCACAACTGGAAAATGTTTGTGTGATGAATATGAATGTTTTTCAGTGTCTGGGTGATTATATGAATATTATAAGTATTTATAATAAAAATATTCATTACCATAACACAAGGTACGCTCACTTTGGGGCTAGATGGCGATTTGGTATTGTCGTAGTATATTTATTTATATATTATTTAAAAACTAAATCTTACGTACGAAGGAGCGGCGAAAAGCTAGAATCGTATAATCGGACATTGTAGCGAGTGAGAGGTGAACAAAGCCGTTAGGAAATGGAATTTTCAAGCGAAAACTGCATATATTCTCGTTATTATAGGGTCATTTACAAGTGCTTCACAGTGAAGTGAGTTTTGTTGTGCTTATTTTGTTGGAGTGATTTTCTTGAGTATCTTCATTATCGTTGTCATTACCAGCCCACGTCTGGGCCCGTACCCAGACGTGGGGTTGTCTCCGAATGAGAAGGGTTTAGGTTTTAAAAGACATTTATTTTCAAAAGTTACAGTTGCTAAAATTAGACAGAACATGCTTGATAGTATACACTTTAAAATAAAAAAAGAATTATAAAAATTGGTCGAAATTTAACGGAGCTATGAAGTAAAATTGATACATTAAATTCATCTCATTTCCCGGAGGAAACTTATTGTTTATCGGGATAAAAAGTATCCTATATGTTGACCCGGTATATCAGCTACCACTATACCAATTTTTTTTTAAATCCGTTGAGTAGTTTTCACGTGATGCCCGGACAGACAGACAGACAGACATACAGACAGACAGACTGTCAAAAATTAAATAAAAATCTGTTTTGACTCAATGTCGATTATAAAGCATCTTCCGGTCAAAATTTTCTAAATATATTAAATTATATATATATATATATATATATATTTATATATTATTATATTATCTCTAGCTACCGCTCACGTACCAGCTGTATTAGAACCTATTGGTTTGGCGCGGAGCGATCGCAAGAGACCTGATGGTATGACGCTCATACCTTGGAGGCTTGGAAGGTCACTTCTGTGGGATGCAACTTGTGTTGATACCCTAGCTGCATCACACATCCAGGCTACTTCGTCAAAGGAAGGTGCGGCTGCTTCCAGTGCCGAGCAGGCCAAGAGGCGTAAATATGAAAACCTGGATAGCAGCTTCATTTTTGTGCCTTTTGGAGTAGAGACTTTGGGACCGTGGGGTCCGGAGGCAAGAGCCCTTTTCAAAGAATTATCGAAAAGGGTTATCGAGTCTACCGGTGATCCTAGAGCGGGCAGTTACCTTGGCCAACGAATTAGTTTGGCCATCCAGAGGGGCAATGCTGCCAGCATCTTAGGAACTGTGCCTCGCTGCGGTGGTTTCGAGGACGTTTTAGATTTTATTTAGTTTTTAAATAGTTTATTTTAGGTTATAGTTATGTATTAATAAAAATTATATTAAATATATTAAATGTACAGAAATCTTCCAGTTACAGTTTTATAATAAGTACCTATAGATTGTATGATACAAAACAAACAGCTTAATCTAATTACTACCTTTTTTAGGTATATAAAAGGTTGCCAGTTTAAAAGAAATTAAACTATGGTACAGACGTGCTCCCTCAACCTGTATAGTTTTACCGCCATCTATTTTTGCGTAATCTTAATTTGTGCCTAGTTTACGCCGGTTACAGTTACGGCCGTGGTTTTCTATTAAGCCAAAAGCAGATTGGCAGACTTCTCTTGGCTTTGAAAATATTATGGTAAACTCTCAGACAAATCGGTTTTCTACCAATATTTGCCTTCAAAGTTCAATCCAGTAATTTTTTATTGTTTTAATGAAAAAACACAAAAAAAATAAAACACTAAAAATTTTTATCCGACTAACATACTTTTCCATTACTACTTAACAAAAAATTAATTTTCATCTCCTTTCCATTATGAAGTTTACTTTCTTTTATAAAGTTTATACTTTTTGTTTTTATATGTGGATTTCATAACTGGACTTCCCTCAACGCAATAGGTACTGACAGAATACCAGCGTTGTGGGTACACCGGAACATTAAACTGAGTCAGAACCTTTTTATTGGCACGACACATAATAGACTTAAGCTATTAATAATTAAGTACATAATTTTTAAGTTACTCCGTATGTAAGTCTGTTTGTGTTGTTCTGGAAAAGAAACAAATTCTATTCTATTATATTCTATTGAATTATCTGCGTAAAAATTACGTTATGTGCGCTTTAAGTAATAAAAATATCGCTTGCTTCGACGGTGAAGGAAAACATCGCGAGGAAACCTGCATGCCTGAGAGTTCTCCATGCCTGAGAGTAAATGTTCTCAAGGGCGTGTGAAGTCCACCAATCCGCAGCGTGGTGGGTTACTGCCTAAACCCTTCTGTGAGGGGAGCCGTGCCCTGTAGTTGGCCGGTAATGAGTTAATATGATGACTGGTGACTAACAAATTGTATTTCATACATCATAAAAATACATACTTCCCCTATGAATTTTCCAATAAAAAAGTAAAGAAAATGAGCGAAAACAAAAAAAATGGAACAAACCCCAAAATGCGTCTGTGATGGCGGTTTAATAAAAACAATTACGACATTATAAAAATATGCCTGCATACCTGAAAGTTCTCCGTAATGTTCTTGAAGGCTGCACACGCCTTCAAGAACATTACGTCCACCGATCGTGGCGTGAGGTGCTGTCAGTGAGTTTGATGATGACGGCCTTGGTGATTTAATCTCCACACAAGGTCTTATAATACGAGATTTATCCCGCTACTAAATATCTCACTCGCAAGCACCTGTAAACAATACCACTAGACTGCAGAGTAGCTACATAACACAGACACCACTTGAAAATTCCATTTCCGGATGGCTTTGTTGGCCCACCCCTCGCCGGGCTGTCCGATTACAAGATATGATGTGCAACGAGAAATGTGGGGCCGTGTCTATGATACACATTACTCTGTATACATCATTCAGACATGCATTGTGTATTACGGAAAATGTTATCAGTTGCCTAAGGTTAAAATCATTAGATTTTTTCATGATTTCTTTTTTTTACGTTTTTTATCTACGTTCATGAATAAGATAGAAGCATTGGATAGATGCAGGCGTTACTTTGCGGAAAACCATGATATATTATGAAAATAAACCTTAATTTGCTATAGTCCGCGAAAAGCAGGAGAGTGTATGGTGTGATTTATAATTTCTTCAATTCTTATACTCCACACCAAACAGATCTTCGGCAATGTACCCTCTACGCACGTTTCGCTCCGGAGCCGGAGGATCCACAGGAGATGTTGACTTGTCAATCAATAATTGTTAAATTAACGAAAAAAATTAAGAATAGGAATTGTAAGAGCCTGTGTGTGTATATAAAAAGCCTACCCTTTACTATTTATAATTCGGACTGGGGATTTTCTTCATTTTATATCATCTGCATTCCCTGTGCATACCCTCTATGCACGCCACTGGAAGCAGGCGTTACTTTGCGAATTTCCATAATAATATATTATGAAAATAAGGCTCAATTTGCTCCGCGAAAAGCAGGAGAAACTGTAAAGGAGAAGTTGATTATACAATGAATTATTGTTAAGTCGAAATCTCACACACTTATTAACAATTATTCATTGTAATGTCAACATCTCCTGAGGATGCTCCGGTGTCGGAGCGAAACGTGCGTACTGCGTAGAGTTTTGGTATGGAGTATAAAGATTGAAGAAATGTACTTGTAACTATTCTAAGTTACGTGCGTTTCAAGCAAATCAAATATGACTAGCCTTAACGGTGAAGGAAAACATCGGGAGGACACCTGGATGTCTGAAATCCATCCATAATGTTCTCAAAGGCGTGTGGAGTCCACCAATCCACAATGGGTTAGCGTGGTGGACTACGGTCTAAACCTTTCTCATTGTGGCAGAGGACCCGTATAGATCGTAGAAACACATTTACTGAATGAATTTTCTAATAACGAAGCACAGAAAATGAGCGAAAACAAAAAAAAAGGGAACAAGCAACCCCAATAAGCGTCTGGGATGGCGGTTTAATAAAATCAATTGTTTACGACATTATAAAAATATTTCCGGTATGTAAGTACGCGTGTTATTGCCCGACTCCGCGGAGGGCGACATCCCTTACAAATGTATGCGCATACATTACTGTCTGTACTGATAGGCTTGGCGGGCGCTAAAATGCCGTAGCTGGGCTTTGATTCTCTAAAACATTCTAAACTTATCACTCTCTTATAATAAAATAATTTAATTTGCATGTCGGCATAATAGAGCGGTGACAGCCTAGTGGTTAAACCTTTGGCCTACGTTTCGAAGGTACCGAGTTAGATCCAGGGCATGCACATCTAACTTTTTAGAGTTATGTGCGGACCTGCCAGTTATCAGACTACAGCGATCTCGCTACTGCGTCAGGGGAGGTCATCAAAATAATGGGGCTAGTGGGGGGTCTTAATTCAGGCCACACTTACAGGACTATTGTTGTCTCTATGTCTATTTCGGACTTTTCAACGACTGTATTTCCGAAACCGTGGATCCAGGTTGCGTCAGAAAAATAAGTCGGTAAGTGATGTGCTAGAATTTTATTTATAACGAAATATGAATAGAAATAAGAAGTAAATATAATTCCATACCTATAATAAAAAAGATAATGATTAAAAATAACGTAAAAGATGTCCGTGAACTTTTAGTGTCACTTATGTGATGTATCGGAATCAACAGTATAGTAATAGGATAATCAATTTAGGAAATCGAATTTGGTTTTAACTTTTCATACCCGGAAATCACATCAGGGATGAATTTGTTTATTAGTTTCGATTCTGTAATATTACTTTCACATAATGTTTCTTAGATTGCATTAAAATATTCATAACAAAAAAAAACATTCGGCTAAGTTTGTTGTGAGCTTCTTCTTAGACCAGGACGTAGTTTTGTTTCCAATGCATACCCACTTAGCTTCGATTTTCTTATTATTTTTATGTTAGCACAATAATTTGTGAAGTTTTATTGATATTGATATAAGAAGAGTTTTATTGTTGTACTATAGGTTTAAGCCAAAAAAATATTGTTACCTATCCTATACCTATTTTAAGAATTTCTATGGTATCGACCATAGAAATTCTTAAATACCTGCCCGAAATTAGAAATTGACCAATGTCCAGCTTTGTGACACTGAGAGCACTTCAAGCCGTCCATACAACGATAACTGAATCGTTAAGGTCCACAAACCTACATAGAAGGAGGGTTAATAATACAAAAAACTGGAAGTACCGCTCTAGCATCATTTTAGGTGTCCATCCGAACGATCATGAATTCTGGTACCTACACCCCAATTTTTGTAAGAAAATGATTTCACCTAACTAAGGTGCAAATCTGAATAAGTATTAAAGGTATCCCTTTATCCGACTTTGAAACAAGAGGGTACTCAAACCTCTCAAGTCATAACTCGATATTGGTGTATAACTGTTTATTGGGGCATTATCATCCTCATATCAATCCATTACCGGCCCAGTAAAGGGCTCTGGTCTCCTCCCACAATAAGAAGGTGGTGGAAAACATTGATGGACTCCACACGCATGCAGGATTTCTCACGCTGTTTTCCTTCACCGTTTAAGTGGTGTTGTTTCAATTGCTTAAAGCGCACACACACAGACACATAGAGTTGCATGCTGGGATTTGAACTCAGCACCCGGAAAGTAAAACTAAAGTCCTAACTACTAGGCAATCAGCGTTTCCCCTTTTTCTTAGGAAGTTCCTCCATCTAACATAATTTTAACACGTACGGCTTGTACGTGGTATGGTGTATTTCACCTTGATAAAAAGGCCTACTCTATCACATGCAATTTAGGATTCAAGCCAATACCATGCTGTTCCAATGTGAATTGGCGGGCTTAAATAATTTTAATATAAATACAAATCATGTCACTGATTTGTATTTATATTAAAATTATTTGAGCCCGCCAATTCACATTGGAACTTGCTAAGGGCCAAACGTCAAACTTTTAGAGCTCTTCATTAATCCAGTTACCTACTCGAATCAAGCACAATCGATTGTTCAATTGTGTCGGTACCATTACATGCTGTATTGAAACGAAAATTTTATCTGTTGGTAATGAATTTACTACTGTTTTAGAATGCGGATGCCTTTAAGAAGAATTTGGCAATCTTTATTATTATTTTGTAATTTAATTCATCTACTATTTCATCAAATTCGAATTCAAATTCAAATTCAAAAATTTCTTTATTCATGTATGCCTATCACAGGCACTTATGAAGCGTTCATACATATATGTTTACATAATTGTAAGGGGATGGTGATAACTTCGTTCGCAAACTTAAACCTGAAGCTACGAGGGTTCCAAACGCGCCCTGGTCTAAGAAGAGCCCACAACAAACTTAGCCGGGTAATTTTTTTTTGTTATCATCATCTCACAGTAAATTTATATTAAACTATCAAGCTAGAGCAATTCACACCCAAGCTTTTTTATCGTTTAAGTAATCCTTAATGTTAAAATAGGATTTTTCTGTAAGCTATCGTTTTATATAAACTTTGAACTTATTGAGAGACATCTCAAAAAGTTCATTTGGTAATTTGTTACAAAATAATATACAATTGCCCTTGAATGAATTTGCAATTTTGTGTAGGCTAGTAAACTGCACAACGAGTTTATTTTTGCTTCTAATATTTATATTGTTACAGTCCATTTTCATTTTAAATTTTGTTATATTTCACTCTTGATTTGAAGGTACCCAGATTATAGGTATCGGGGAAGACGGAAGACGGGAGGGCATTCCAGACCTTTGCGGTGCGGATCAGAAAGGAAGAAGCAAAACGCTTCGTACGTGTTGATGGTATTTCAACAACGTAACGGTGCAGATTCTTTCGGTACCTCGCAGTTCGATGGTACAAAGGAGATGGTTTATCCAAATCGAATAGCTACTGAGCACATCACATTTATTATAATTTATTTGATACACCAGCACAAAATTGCATGAATCTTCTCCCAGTCTTTTGTGTTTCCGATAATAACATAAAACTTTAAATGCCCGATTTGAAGACAAAAGACCCAAAATATGCTACCCCATTGCATATGGCATTATTTACTGAGCTGATAGGGCAACCATAATGCTGGACAAAAACCGATAAATCACTGGTGAATCGGCCCCTTTCAAAAATCGTTTTTATTGTCAGCCGACCAAACAAAGGGCGTTAAATTAATTGGCCTACCCATTTTCCAATACATAATTCCACAATGGAAAAATCCAACGCGAATATTTTTTCCCGTCCAACCAAATATTGATATAATTATGAAATTTGTTTTCTTGGGATCCACAATAATTTATGGGTGTATTCCTAAGAAAACTTCACCGAGCAAACTTCGTTATGGAAATTAATTATTTTGGACTAGCTTTAAACGCGGATTCGTGTGTACTATTCTTATTGTCTGGGGGTTGATCGTCATTTAAATTATGTATCTACCTTTTACACTGTGTGTCTTAATTAGTTAAATAAATATATATATGTTAGTTTTATTTTATTATTATTATAGTTGTGGGTCTATTTATTTAGTTTAGTAGTATTCGTTTTTTTTGTTGTATTATTTTAATTTATTTCGATTGATTTTTGTTACTAATATAACTTTTGCTTAGTTTATTATTAAATTAAAATATTAAAATGTGGTCAGTGGATGGCTACGTATTTCCGTGGTGTTACCTGATACAAGGTGCCAACTGAAAATCAGCGCTGTATGCACCCACTGGCGTATGCAGCACAATGCTGACCTGGCAACTTTTTTCTAGGTTGTGCGACACATAACATACGGGGTGTCGTGAATATTGTAATGTATGGAGCAATGTAAAATATATTTTTTCTTTCTTTCATCATCATCAATTCAACCGATCGATGACCACTGCTGGACATAGGTCGGGGGCTGGTAAGAGGCTCCGGCCTTGGCTAGTCACCACCTTACAAAAAGAGTCATGGTGCTAGTGTTTTGGTACAATGTCGCGTAGAAACCGAAGGGGTGCGGGGCTAATATAATTGCCATATCCCTAACTAGGCCTGTTACCATCTCAGACCTCATCATCTTACCAGAAGTGAGATTGTAGTCAAGGGCTAGCTTGTAGTGGAATAAAAAAAACTAACTACTGGGTACAGGCCTTGTCTGTGATAAGAGAAAGGTATTTAATCTCTGGTTGCCCCAATGTGAGTAAATTGACGTCCACCTAAACTGCCTTATGTTGGAAGTTCTAAAATCCACGACCCTGGGACCCTTGCTTCCAACGGCTCCCAGCGACTCTCTTGATGTAGTCTGTCCAGCTCGTTGAAGGTCTTCGCTGCGCTTACCGGTGCGGGCTCACCATTTCAGCATCTTAGGACTCCAATCTGTCCTCCGAGCTATATACCGCGATCATTGTCACTTCCGCTTCGAAACTCGCTGAGCTATTTTGGGTAATTCTAGTTTTTCTACAGGTCACCTCTTTTTTGACGTGATAACGTAAAATCTTGTAGGACTTATACCTTTATTTATAAATACATTATTTGATACTAATATTATAAACATGCATAAATCTTCGCCAACGGGTGGGAGAAGAGATAGCTATATAGCGATAAGACCACCAAATTGTGTACCTACTTTGTTAAAAAAAATATTAACAATTTTTCTGTATGTTCATGTGGTGTACAAAAAAATGTATTCGTTAATCTACTCATTCATAAATGCCTGTCTGGTTCTGATACCGAAATAAATGTAATTTGATGTAAATGATACCGCTGACGCCGCCGCCCCGCGCCCCGTATAGACCAATAAGGATGTTTCTCATACACCAAATAAGATATTTTTTTATATTAGACATTGTACAGATTAACTGGAACGTGTGTCAAAAGTCATGTGTGACTAAAAAAAAATCCGTAGGCTTTGTAGAACGCGTCCCGTGCTTAAGGTGGGCAATGAAAAATGTAAACACATACATACATATATATATATATTTATTTATATATATATTTATTTATTTATTTATTTATTTATTTATTTATATATATATACGCCAGCGATGATAGCCCAGTGGGTACAACTTTAACTTCACTTTCGGGAGGCCGAGTTTGAACCCCATTAAGCACCTCTAACATTTTATGTACGCAAGTTATTTGCGTTTTAAACAATTAAAATATCTCTTACTCCAACATTGAAGGAAAACATCGTGAGGAAACCTGCATGCCTGAGAGTTCTCCGTAATGTTCTCGAAAGTGTGTGGAGTCCACTAATCCGCACTGGACCAGCGTTGTGGACTACACAATGCATAGCACGGGTCCCCTCGCACATTAAGATTGGATTAAGGCCGTAGTCCACCACGCGGGCCCAGTGCAGACTGGTGGACATATATATGTATATTTATATAAATATACAAAAAGAAGTATATAGAAGGGGTATAGAAAGTAGAAAGTATGTACCTTGTGTTAAACTGGATTTAAATCTATATTCCAATCCATTGTTTACCGCTAGTCTAGGCTACGGAGCGTATTTATTCTTATGAAAAACCTTCTCAAGGACTATTCCGGGACCCTTTTTATTCCGGATCCGGGATAATGTTTTATAAAAACCACTTTATCCCTGACTTTCGTAGTGTTAAGCAAAATGCTTCTTTTTATATAAAAAGTGTATTTCAAATGAAATTAAGTATTATTGTTGGAGTATGAGATATATTGAGCTAAATAATATAGCTTAAGTATTATGAACATTCTTCCTTCACACAGGTCTCCTGTGATTTGATTCACCCATAACGTTGCTCTAAAGAGGCATCTGACGGCCGATCAGCGCAGTGGCCCTGCTTTCTGAGTCAAACGCCGTGGGTTCGATTCCCACAACTTGAAAATGTTGGTGTGATGAACATGAATATTTTTCAGTGTCTGTGTGTTTAAAATAATAATAATAAATAATAATATAATAAATAATAATAATAATTAATAATTTTCCATATAATGTCACCTGCCACCCGTCGAAAATGTCAAATTTTTTCTCAGTTATTTATTACAACAAAATTATAATATTTTACACAATTTTAATACAAGAAATAAAATAGTAAACAATAGAAAAAATAATTAATAATGTACAAGATTGAAAAAAATGAGACGCGGTGGTGGCAGAACGAGATGCGCACAACCGAGATCCAAACATGAGTCATCGTCGTCGTCGTCTTCGTTGGATGAATTTCAAACCCCACCAACATCTGCGGGTGATGTGACGCCTCCTCCAGTACGAAGAACATGCAGGGGCGGCACCACGCGACGACATCAATATAAAAAGGACGACGACCATTCAACATCGGCTAGCTTGGGGCAACAGGGGCTACGGGCTCCCGCGAATGCTCCCGTTACCGGTGGTGTAGTGCGTCGCATAAGATGGTCTCAATCCATCAATGAGAGCGTCATGCGTACGTACTATGGGGCGACAGAGGGGGGAACTAACCTCACTTCGTACCGATCAAGGATGCTGTCCATGTTTCAGGCGCTTCAACCAACAATGACCGTGACTGCCCAACGATTGTCGGATCAGGTGCGGGCTATCCAGCAGACGTCACCTGCTGGATGAGGCTCAACTTGAGCGGCTGCGCTTAGCCTTACCACAGATAAATGCCATCCGTAGCTTACCTCAGCAAACAGTGCAAACCAATATCCAAGAGGAGTTACAGGATGGTGTCGATCTAGCAGTAAGTACTGACCAGGATGATGTGCTTTTGAGGAGTGCTTTGGAAGATGCGATTTTGATGTATAGGTATAAACCTCTTCATTTAAGACCAAAACTGCCTCGGTTGCCCATACATAGACGAAATATGGCGTTAGTGGGAGTTCTAGACCAGATATTAGGTGAATACCTCATAACATCTGAGGACCTAAGTGATACGCATTCGATTCTATTCTGTGGAGCCGTTACGGCGTGTCGTATTGCAGGTATTCAATTCCCTGAACCACGTACGACTCCGCAGCGGACGGATCAAGCTCCAGCTTGACGGATCAGAATTGAAAGGCGTATCACACTGGCTAGAACTCTCATTGCTAAGCTTATCTGCTTCAGAGAGGGTAATAATCGCCCTAGAGTCATGCGATTTGTGAGCCAGGCTTTTGCTGGGAGTAACATACATCTATCCCAGTACTTAGTCTGTGTTACGGATCGCATTGACTTCCTGAAGCAGAAAGTTTATGCATGGGCACAATGTATCAGGCGATACAAAGAGCGTTATGACCGATACCATCAGAATCGTATTTTTCAAAGAGACCAACGGAAAGTGTATAGGAACTGGGAACGATCTGGTGCTAGTGTGTCAGATGGGGAACCACCGACTTCCGATGCTATGTCAGACTTCTGGCGTAGTATTTGGTCGGCCCCTGTATGTCACACTAATGGTATTTGGATGAACGTTGTCAGGGAAAAGTGTGCAGCGGTGGAACCAATGATTCCAATTACTATTACGGCGGATAACGTAAGTTGTACAATTCGACTGGCATCAAACTGGAACTGTCCAGGTCCGGACGGATTGCACAACTTCTGGCTAAAATGGTTCCGTAGTGCGCATTTTGTCTTGGCAGCGCAATTTCAAAATGCCATTGACACTAAGTCGTTACCGACATTTATGACAACTGGTGTCACGTTCCTACTACACAAATCCGGAAATACCACGGACCCTAAAAACTACCGACCGATTACATGCTTACCCACCATCTATAAGCTACTTACATCCATTTTGACATCAAAAATAACGATGCATATCAATGCAAATAATATTTTGGCCAATACTCAGAATGGATGTAAGTCCCGGTCTCGTGGTGCAAAGGAACTCCTCATCATTGATACTGCTATTTGCCAGCAGGTTCGGCGAAACAGAAAAAACCTCACGGCTGCTTGGATTGATTACAAGAAGGCCTATGATTCGGTGCCTCATTCGTGGCTCATGGAAGTCATTCGGTTGTATAAAGTCGATGCAACTCTATGCTCTTTTCTTGAGTCATGGATGAGGCAGTGGATGACAGTCCTTCGTCACCCAGGAGCTGTTGAGAACTCTGAATCGATTGAACCGATAGGAATTAAGCGGGGTATTTTCCAGGGCGATAGTTTGAGTCCTCTATGGTTTTGCCTAGCCCTTAATCCTCTCAGTAACTTGCTGATGGACTCAGGACTAGGATTTCGCCTTCGCAGGGGTGGTGAGCTCATATCTCACTTACTGTATATGGATGACCTCAAGCTGTGTGCATCAAAACGATCAGACCTTATGGCATTGTTAAAGATAACTCAGACCTTTAGCAATGACATAGGGATGGAATTTGGTGTAGACAAGTGTGCGGTAATCAATGTAGAGCGAGGTAGGGTTGTGAGCTCTGAGAATATAGTTCTTTCAGAAACTATTATTCTCAAATCACTTCGTGAAGGGGAGACCTATAAATATCTTGGAATGTCAGAAGCACTTGGTATTGAGGTAGGGCACATGAAACAGGTAGTGCAGGAACGCTTCTTTAGCCGCCTGAAAAAAGTACTAAAGAGTCTTTTATCAGGTGGTAATAAGGTACGTGCCTTTAATAGCTGGGTCATGCCCTTACTCATATACACTTTTGGCATTCTAAAGTGGACTCAAACTGAACTGGACACCCTGGACTGTAAAGTTCGCAAACTGTTGACGGCTTACCGTATGCATCACCCACGTTCCTCTGTAATGAGGTTGTACATCCCACGCAAGTGTGGAGGACGTGGTCTTCTGAATGCCAAGAACCTTCATAATCGTGAGGTGTGCAATCTTAGAGATCATTTTCTTAGAATGAATATGGGTATGTGTAAGGATGTCGTTGCAGTAGATAAGGGTCTTACTCCACTATTCCTTGGCAAAGAGAACTGGCGCAAGCCAAAAGTACTTAGCAACTCAGATCGTGTGGCGGTATGGAAGAGTAAGGAGTTGCATGGCAGATTCTACAAGGCCCTGTCGGGACCAGATGTAGATCAAATCGCATCTGTATCCTGGTTACAGTTCGGTGACCTATTTGGGGAAACCGAGGGTTTTGTCTGTGCAATTATGGACGAAGTCATCAAGACGAGAAACTACCGGAAACACATTATGAAAGATGGCACTCTAGACATATGTCGAGCGTGTCATCGTCCTGGGGAGTCCCTCAGGCATATAGTTTCCGGGTGTTCTCATCTTGCTAACGGCGAATACTTGCACAGACATAATCAAGTAGCCAGGATAGTTCATCAACAACTTGCTCTTCGGTTTGGCCTTATCGATTTTGAGATGCCTTACTATAGGTACGACCCAGCGTCAGTTCTTGAAAATAGCAGTGCATTGCTCTACTGGGATCGAACGATTATCACTGACAGGTATATTACAGCTAATAGACCTGATATAGTCGATCGATCAGTGCGCCGTGCAATAATTGTTGACATAACTATTCCACAAGACGATAATCTGGTGAAAGCTGAAAAGGAACAAGTATCTAAATACTTGGACCTTGCTCACGAGATTACCGCCATATGGAGTGTTGAGTCGACCGTTGTTGTTCCGATCGTCGTTTCAGTCAATGGTCTTCTCGCGAAAAGCTTCGACCAACATCTCAAGAAGCTTTCGCTTGGTTGTTGGATCAAGGGTCGGATACAGAAGGCAGTAGTCCTTGAAACGGCGCGTATTGTGAGGAGGTTTCTCACTCTGGAGCCCTGACCACCGGTTGCTTGGGCATTCAAAAGCCCCGCAAGCGGAGGGTGGAAGTTTTTTTTTTTATAAATTTTTAATAGTGTTTTTTTATTTATTCTTAAGCATTGTTAATAATTAAAAAAAAAAAAAAGAAAAATAATAAATGATAGATAATAATAATAATTCTTTATTTTCAGGCAATAGTTACATAGAATAGATTACTTTTATAGTACAATAATAACAATAATAATAAATAAAGCTAATACAAAAAAAATATAGAATTATCTTAAAACCTAAAATACTATTTTATATGTACATTGCAAGTTTTTATTTATCTATTATTTGTAAAATATTCATCAGCCAGCTTAGCACCCACATCACAAGCTATGCTTACTTTGGGGCTAGATGGCGATGTGTGTATTGTCGTAGTATATTTATTTATTTATTTATTGGGGGCTGTACAAATTATATCACAAGTTGATAGTTCGAAGCAAAAACGAAGCAAAAAGGTGGACTCAACTTCCTAAATTTGAGCTTAATTTTAGCACAACAAAATAAAAAAATAAATAAATTTTGCTCCACCCGGGAATCGAGCTCAGTATCTCAATCGATCCGCAGTTAAATAGACTAACTACTAGATCAAAGAGGCACTTGATATTTTACTATGATAATCATCATCTTTGACAGCCGATTGCCGCAGTGGGCAGCGACCCTGCTTTCCGATTACAAGGTTGTGGGTTCGATTCCCACAACTGGAAAATGTTTGTGCGATAAACATGAATGTTTTTAGTGCATGACTGTTTATCTGTTTATTATAATGATTTAACTGTATATTAAAATTTTCATCAGTCATCTTAGTACCCATAACACAGGCTACGCTTACTTTCGGACTAGATGGCAATGGCGTAGTATATTTATTTATTGATTTCAACTGACTGCGTTCAACTTCCACACTCTACAGCGGAGGCGTCACTCTTTTCGTCCAGTGACTCGCTTGATGTCATCTGTCCACCTTGTAAGAGGTCTACCAACGCTGCCCTATACAGTGCAGAGTCGCCTCTTCAGCACCTTGGGATCCCGATAGCATCTCGTATTCAGTTATGACTAAAAAGTTCTAGTTTTTATCCTACTCCTAAATTCAGATTAAATAAATGGAAGCGGTAGAAAGCAGCAGGTTTAAGACGGAAAACTTTAGCACCTACGCCGTAGACCTTCGCGTAGGCAATTTATTCAAGAACAGTATTTAATATAGTACAGCGAAACAGTGCATGTTGCCAGTGATGACCTTTGGTTCTGAAACATGGTCTTTGACTATGGGCCTCATAAGATGGCTCAGAGTCACTCATCGGGCGATGGAGAGAGATATGCGCGGAGTATCTCCACGCTATCAAATCAGAAATGTGGAGATTCGAAGAAGAGCCAGAGTTACCGACATAGCTTAACGAGTCGCGAAGCCGATGTGGCAATGGGCCGGGCACGTAGCTCGGAGAAAGGATGGACGTTGGGGTCCCAAGATGCTAGAATGGCAGCCCCGAACGCAGGTAGCCGCTGGATCCAAGCGGCACAGAACCGTGTAATTTGAAACGTCTATCGGTTGATATAATGAAGATGATGATGTACAGCCAAAAATGGGTAGCAAACAAATTTAATTTTAAGTCTGGATTGTTAAACTTAACCCCACACTCATTACCAAAGTCCACTAGGTAAAACCTACATTAAAAATCCATTACGAACTACCCGCTAACAACATCTGGTGTATTGTTGTGTTCAGCCAATGTGCTACGTGAGAATTTATACACATACAGATCGTAAATTACGTGAACTTGCAGAATTCGGTTAGTTTCCGAAGCTTGGCTCCGTTGTTTAGTGTATTTAGTGAACGTAGTTAGATATGGCCAGGTGTAGATTTTGAACGTTAACGTTTACCGCCTTATGAATAAACGTGGTGAAGCTATGGTGAAGTTTTTTTTATGGTTATAATTGATGCAGCAAGCGGATGATAAAATAATATATAAATAAATATACTTCGACAATACACCCATCGCCATTTAGACCCAAAGTAAGCGTAGCTTGTGTTATGGGTATTAAGAAATCTTTATAATTTTTAATAGTGTTTTTACCTACACTTGGAGGAATTATCAATTTTATAAATTTGAAATGCATATACAAATTTTCGGAACCGACAGGATTTGAACCTGCTACTCTCTGGCTATAATACTGATATAATAGGCATATACTAATTTCGGCATCGACGGTAGGAGTGCCGTAGCTTAATTGGAAAAAGCGCTCAGGCCGCGATTGCCAGAGAGTCGCAGGTACAAATCTTGACGTACCGAAAAGTTTTATATGCATTTTAAATATAAAAAATTAAGATAGCTGACTAATATTTTTATGAATATTAAACACACGAAAACTTATACACTGAAAAATACCCAGACACTGAAAAATATTCATGTACATCACACAAACATCTTCCAGGCGTGGTAATTGAACCTACGGCCTTGGAAGCTTCGATAACCGAGAAGTGGGTCAAATTTATCTTGTATTATTTGATTACAGACAGACAGGCATCGGAACAGGTAGAGCTAAACAAAAGCTTGTGTTACAGTAATATTGTAAAGCTGATAAATAACAATGAACTTCTGATAAATATAATATTTTGATATGTTATTATGCCAGTTATTTTATTAAATTAATAGGCATTTTTACGATATTTGATGTGCTAATAATTACTAGCAGTTTTCAAGAAATAATAAAATATATATTTTAATCACCGCAACCGTTAATGAGTGGACTGACTCATAATGGAAAGAGTCAATTATGCGAGTGAATTAGATAGCCAAATACTTCCGTTCACTCGTTCCGCTTCAATCAGTAATCGTTGAGATTCGGATTTATCGACGAACAGGTATACCTACGGCACACGATGCCATTAGGTAAGGTCAAATTTCGAGAAAGAGGTAACCCGCTGAATCCATCTCGGATGGGCAGCGTTCGGGAAACTCCGTGATATCTCTTCGTCCAAATTACCTCAGAATGCAGATGAAAGTCTTCGAATAGTGCATGTTGCCAGTGAGCTCTGAAACGTAGTCACTGACTATGGGTCTCATAAGAAGCCTCCGAATCACTCAGCGGGCGTGGAGAGAGCTATGCTCGGAGCATCTCTACGTGACCAACCAGACCAGACCAGAGTTACCGACATAGCTCAAAGAAGCTAAAGTGGCAATGGGCGAAGCACATAGCTCAGATAACCCCAACCAGGTGGACAGATAGCGTCAAACGAGTCGCAAGAAGCTGTTAGACCCAAAGTCCAAACGTGGACGTCCATTGGTTGACAATATAATATTAATATGTTCATGAAATGAAATGAAATGAAATGAAATTTATTGTTAAAATATTAGTCAGTTTACAATAGTGTTGGGAATCCTGCAAAAGTTTTGAAATAAAACCTTTGTCTCATTGTACCCGCTCTTCTCCGTATACATATATATATCTAAACAAAGAAAACAAATTACCTATAATCTAAAATGCTCAGTATCTTCGTAATTTAACTTGTTTAGCCAAATAGTTAATGCAGTCTTGCATTGAAATAGCTGCATATCGTTTTATTTTAGGATTTTATTAAGTACTAGCTATTGCCCGCGACTTCGTCTGCGTTTGATTTTGTTTTTTGATGTGGGATTCAATTCAATTGTAGTTCTAAAAAAGTTTAAAGTATTCAGTATCGCTAAGCCTTAAATGAGGGGTTTGCTGCTGTCCGCTGAGGAGTTCTGTCCTCAATCTCCAACCACATTCATTAGTCAGACTCAAACACTTTCATCCCCTCTCCCAAAGGAACCGAGCTTAATGTCGGGATAAAAAGTATCCTATATTACTTCTAAAACTTCCGAAAATATGTGTACAAAGATTCATGAGGATCGGTTAAGTAGTTTTTGCGTGAAAGCGTAACAAACAAACATACATTCACATTTATAATATTAGTAGGGAGTAGGGATAGGGATAGGGATGTTATATAGGTAAATTGATCGATTTTTAAATTGTCTACTGGCAAATTTAGTATTACAAGGAAAAGGTCTTATAATAGCGTCATAGCGTTCATGACAGTATACCAGTGGGTATTGTGATATAAATACGGGTGCATAAGCGATACACTTCAGTCTTGTATTAAGACTCAGATGGCGCAAAGATACCGGCTGGTATCGTTATCACTTATAATAAATGAATGGTTTCATAAAGATAATTCTTACCAGTGGCACTACATAAAACGGAAGGTTCCGGCCGACCAAGTACGGAGACAAGCCCAGAGAGAGAAAGAAAAGAAAGAAAGATAATTCATAAGCATTTTCATTATTAGTGGGGATTTAAGTTGAAAAAGCACGTAACCAAAATGTATGCTCGATACTTCATACATAGCTTTTGTTAAAGAATTTGTTAAAAAATTTTACCATGCAGCCATTGATGTCAGGTATACTGTTCGTATTTTTTTGCATTTCTAACACCTTTCAAAACCCTTTGTCAGAAATTTTAGGATGCATGAACATACGTTTTGAATGGAATAATATTTTGACGTCGCTTTGTAACCATCAGTTGTATGTAAAGCTAGTTTTTGCTAAAAAATAAAAGTGAAGAACTAAAATCTGTGTATTTTATTTTTCAAAGGTGTTTTTTTTCTTGCCTATATATATCCTTTCCCATCACTGTTTCAGTTTTTGAAATAACCGCCAAAAAAGCTTGTAATCCCGGCCTAAACAGTGTATCATCTCTCTGTATGATGCCAGCTATCACTATATACTAAATTTTGTTAGTTTTTACTTAGCGGCTTCGGTGTAGGACAAAGAATACTCGGTTTTTAGTTCGGGGTAGAAAGCTATTTCTGAGGCAAATTTCATAAACGTAAAATCAGCTAGTAACATAGGTAAAACACAAAAAGAGAGCCATTTGGCACCCATAATAATAACTAGCTGACCCGTGTAACTTCGTTTGCACTGCACGATTGATTGCAGTAAAGCGCTCGTCTATAAACATAAAAAAACATTCCCATTATGAGGCTAATAAAACCTTAATAAAAAAGAATTTTAAAATGAATTGAGAAAAATAAAAAACCCAATAATGGGATGGCTAAGCTTAGTGATCTCCACACAATTTATCAAAGTGCAGGACAAGCAAGACACCGCTGCACAAAAACTATCGAAAAATATTTTTTCTTGATTTTCTTGAAGTACAGAAGGTGCGTCTAGGAGCACCTTTGAACTATCTACGGCGGCGGTTAAAGCGGACCAAATCATCATTTTAAAATATCAGTAAATATCAAAGTAGATTTATATTTATACCAGCAGGTTTTTTCATGAATTCTACGAACCATACATTTTCCCGGGATAAAAAGAAACTTATGTAATGATCTAGGGCATTATCTGTCTCCATTCCTAAATTCAGCCAAATTGGTTTAGTAGTTTTTGTGTGAAAGAGTAACAAACATCTATACATGCATCCATCTATGCAACACACAAACAACACATACAAACTTTCGCGTTTATAATATTAGTATTAAAATGTAAATTGTTGATGTTGGAAAAGAGCAACTGCTGAGTTTCTTGCCGGCTTCTTCTCGGTAGAATCTGCCTTCCGAACCGGTGGTAGAGTCACTACAAACGGACATACTTGACGTTTCAAAAGTGCTTATATTGGGCCTACTAGAAATAAATGAATTTTGAATTTTGAATTTAGTAGGAAGAATCAAAGAGTAGGCGATTCTGAAAATTTATCCGCAAAATTTGGAGGGTGAATTGTGCGAAATGGATTGTAAAGTTCTCGAAAGCCGCTAATCCAACAAAAGCAGTTTTACATTCAGGTCGCGCGGAAAGTTGAGACGGAAATCCTGCAATTGTACAATGGGTTCAATGTATACAGTCAGTTCATAGTTTGTAAATACATTAAACTACTATAAGTAAAAGTTTAAACGATTTTCTATGTTCCTTTTATTTTATAGGGTAGTTGTACTGAATAATATTTTAAGCAACTCTCATATCAACATAATATATACATCAATAATCTTTGGCGACCTTCCTGGCGCAGTGCTGAGTGCTGTGGTCTTAATTTGGAGGTCCCGTGTTCGATTCCCATCGGAGGCAACGTTGATATTTATAATATCTGAATTGACTCTGGCCTGGTCTAGTAGGAGACTACGGTCGTGGCTAGTTACCTTGAGAGCCATGGGTTTAATACAACTATAAAACCTCTAACAGGCCGCTAGCATCTTATGCTGCATAACCACTTAACATCAGGTGAGATTTCAGTCAAGGGCTAACTTTTAGTAAAAAAAAGAGAGAACCTTGTAATGGTCTTATTTATAAAAGTTGAAACGTCGGAAGTGTGTGTTTGTGTATACATGAGTGTGTTTTCCAGCGTGTGCTTGCGTGTCTGTGGGTGAAATTGTGTCGGATTCAAAATTCATATGTTGCACCCATCAAATTACTATACCTAATCACGAGTATGCACTCACTGGTGCTCTTTTCACATTTTAGTACCAAATGAAACGCAGCTTTTTCGTTGGTTTCAATAACGAGTCCATACGCAATAAAATTATAAGTCTATGTTATGTTACCAAATAAAACCATATTACATTCTAAGAAGAAAGCAGTGTAAAAACAAACAAGGCGCTTTTAAATTATAATCACGATAAACGGCGTCATATTTTTATTATTCAGGCGAGCCTCGTGGCCCACTTTAAAAATGGCGCACACAACATTTTTGTCAAATTAATATGACAGGTGAAAGTCATTCAAGTTTATTAATGTGGCATCCGACGCAAAGTTAAATAAATTAGTTTCGACCAAATTTGATTACGTACGTATAAAAGCTTTGTTGAAACCATGATATTACTGTAGCAGTCATCAAAGTATCGACTGCCTCGTTGGTTTAGTGGATAGCTTGATTGACTGCGGATTACAGGGTTCGGGGTTTGGCCCAGAAATTATAATAATCATCAACTTACCCATTACCGGCCCACTAAAGGGCACGGGTCTTCTCCAACAATAAATAAATATACTACGACAATACACACATCGGTATCTAGCCCCAAAGTAAGCGTAGCTTATGGATACCAAGATATCTGATGAATAATTGCAATGAATAATATACATCTTTTAATTTACAGCTAAACACCCAGACACTGAAAAACATTAATGTTCATCAAACAAACATCTTCTAGTGGTGGGAATCGAACCCACAGCCTTGGACTACGAAAGCGGGACCACTGCCCATTGCGCCAATCGGCCGTCAAACCTGCAAACAATGAGAAAGGTTTAGGCCGTAGACGCCTTTGAGAACATTATTGAGGACTCTCAGGCATGCAGGTTTCCTCACGATGTTTTACTTCACCATTGAAGCCATTGCTAATTTCACTGCTTACAACATAAATTAGAAAAGTTAGTGGTGCGTGTTAGAAATCGAATCCGGCCCACCGAAAGTGAAGCCGAAGTCCTAAACACTAGTACTTCCAAGAATTCATTCAAGAAATAATACCTCAACCTCACCTCCCTCTTTTCTATGTTTTCCTTTTACGCCTTTGGTTGCGTGGAAGAAGTCGCTATGTAGCGATAAGGCCACCAAATTGTACTCTCTTGCTCTATTTTTATATCTTTGTAACTTGTATTCATTCATTCATTCACCTCAATGATGTGTTCCTATCTTCTATCCAAAGGTTGTGGTTTTTAATTTTTACTCCCGTGACAATGCTCGTCAAAAGATTTGTATTTTTTTAATATAATTTTAAGGATAATGCTTGGCTTGGCAGTGACACTATCGATGGTAAGCGATTATGAATCCTAAGGTAGAGAACGTTCGGCTAAAAAATGCGTACTCATACTATGGGTGTTGAGGGAACCGGAAACTAGAAGGGCAAGCCGATTTGTTGCGTTACAATTAGCCTCATCAAGATTTGCTCGCTCGCTATCGAGGAGTTGTTCTTTTCCAACATCAACTGTTTACATTTTACATTTTTCATTTTAATATTCATTTTCCCATTTTTTTGAGAGATGAAAGTGGAGCTGGATTCTTCCAAGCAACCTTGCCATTAAGAAATTCATCAGTTGTATAGTAACCTCACTGTAATAAATGTGTATGTACATATTCTTTAAGCTTAGGCATTGGTAAGTCCAAAATTACCTTAGGAATCATATTATAAGCACCATACCACAAATGACTTCTGTACCTTTTGCAGACAATATACAGATGATACTATGTTATGACCATTTCTTGTAAGTAGACTGTTTATATCCACTCTTTGTTTAAATAGACTAAAATGTTTAATATTGTATTTTTGTTTTAGTTGTATTGTTTATGAAAAGAATGGCTGACAATACTCCACGCACTGAGAAATGTCGTACGTAACATAACATTGCACCTATATTCATGGAAGTACCTAATGAAGGCGTTAATGTAACTCTTGAAAACTTCTTGTATCCTGGTAACCTAACTAATTTTAGTTAGGCATCGATTATTTTAATTTTAATGTATCTCTTTAAAATCTATTCTTTCATAGTAACCTAAGTAATGTTAGATAAGGTAAAATTTGTTGTTTGATTTTTTTTTTAATATACTACGACAATACTCACACCGCCATCTAGCCCCAAAGTAAGCGTAGCTTGTGTTATGGGTGCTGAGATGACTGATGACAATATATTTTTTCATAAATAATATAGATAAATATTTGTAAAATACATATAATCACCCAGATACTGAAAAACATTCCTGTTCATCACACAAACATTTTCCAGTTGTGGGAATCGAACCCGCCCACCTTTGACCCAGAAAGCAGGGTCGCTGCCCACTGCACCAATCGCCCGTCAAATGTTTAGAGATTAAAAGCGTATCCAATTCTTGATTTTGAGTGTTCACAAGTTAATACATGATCAAAGTGTGAGCAAATACAAAAAAAAATACTTATGGAGCCATTCATCAAGTTTATTTTACTCTTATAATACAGAGAAGCTGCTTAAGGGCTATTCTGGGACCCCTTTTACTTGAGATTTGGGATAATCTTTATTTCTTTTCTTTAGTCATAATATAAATGTGAAAGTTCGTGGAGATGTTTAGATGTGTGGATGTTTTTAACTTAGACACGCCAAAGCAGGTTAGCTGATTTAAATTGAATTTGGCACAAAAAATGATTGCAGGCAAATATAATATAAGTCTTTCAAGTATTTTTTTAAATAAGTAAGGATATTTATCTTCCTTTTTTAAACTCTAAAAGCTTAAAACTCAAGGCTATGGACTGAGCTGGACCTTTTTTTTTTGGCTATTTTTTTTAATATTTAACTAACTCGCCCCCGTGATTTCATTTGTTTCGATTGTATTAAAAAAATTAACAGAAATTTGATCAAGATTGATTTTATTGCTAATCCGTAGGTACATAGGTAGTTATTATTCCCGGATGATATAGAATAGTCAAAGTCAAAGGTCAAAAATATCTCTATCCAAGTAGGCCCATAGGTGGCACTTTTGATGCGTACATAAGAATTACACGGTAGTGAGATGATGGCGATAACCGCATTCGTAAACTTAAAACTAAAGCTACGAGGGTTCCAAACGCGTCCTGGTCTGAGAAGAAGCCCTCAACAAACTTAGCTGGGTGTTTTTTTTTGTTATCACCATCCCACAATGTCATTTAAAATTATTAGAAGAGCAACCTGGTTAGAGCAATAATTCACACCCAAGCTTTTTTATCGATTACGTAGTCGTTTATACTATAATGGGATTTTCTATAAGCTTACGTTTATTACAAACTTTGAACTTTTTAAGAGACATCTCCAAGATGTCAATGGGTAGTTTATTGTAGAATTGTATGCAATTGCCTTTAAACGAATTGTGAATTTTATGTAACCTATAAAAAAACGGTCACCTCTAAAGGCACGCTGAAGTCCTACCCACTAAGCTATCACCACTTCTTTCTTCCGCTTATTAGTAGTAAACAATTTAATAAGTTTTTATTCTTAGTTACTATAAGTTGTGTTATACATCAACTCAACCCGACTTGAAAATATTCATACTTGGAACAAAATGAATTAATTAATCGGTAACAAATCTGTCCTTATGTTATATTATGTAAGGTGTTACGCATATTTAGGGGCCATTAGTGAAACTTTGTCGAGTCTGAGTGTAAAGTTGGTAAAAGCTCTTAATTCGACTATAAACTAGGACGGAGTTGGGTCAAAAAGTTGCGTCGCAATTCACTGTAATTCACAACGGGTAGGTACATTTTAGGGCCTGCGCGCACTGCCGAGTCCTGATACATAATCGCTTTTTAACAATGAGGCCGTCTTTTGTACCTCATCTTAATATAAACCCAATAACGGACCACTACAGTGTACGGGCACAGGCACGCCTCCCACAATGAGGAGCTTGGGTCGTAGTCTACCACACAGGCCCAGTGCAGAGTGGTGGACTTGAGAACATTATGGAAAACTCTCGGGCATGCCGGTTCCCTCACGATGTTTTCCTTCACCGTTGAAGCAAGATTGCTTGAAATGAACTAAACTTGCGAAAGTTAGTGGAACGTGCTGGGATACGAATCGGCCACCCGAAAGTGAATACAAAGTTCTAACTTGTTATTGATATTGCTTGTTTAGTTATTTTGTTGTGTTTATTAAAAAGACATTTTATAAAAAAATGGAAGGAATTTATGATATTATCTCTGCTATATATTAAGTACATAAACGCCTAGCATCCGTGAGGGAAAGGGAAACATTTATGAAAATTAAGCTTAATTTGTTATACTCCGCGAAAATCAGGTAAATCTGTATATACATGTTATATTTTCTTCAATCCTTATACTCCACACCAAACAGATCTTCGGCAATGTACCCTCTACGCACGTTTCTCTCCGAAACCGGAGCAACCTAAGGAGATTTTGACTTTATAATGAATAATTGTTAAGTAACATATTATTACTTAACAATTTGTATATATCTTGGGATTCCACGAAGTAACGCCTGCTTCTATCCAATATTTAATATTTTGACGGCCGATTGGCGCAGAGCGCAGCGACCCTGCTTTCTGAGTCCTAGGCCATGGGTTCGATTCCCACAACTGGAAAATGCTTGTGTGATGAACATGAATGTTCCTCAGTATCTGGGTGTTTATCTGTATATTATAAGTATTTATATGTATTATATTCATAAAAATATTCATCAGCTATCTTAGTACCCATAACACAAGCTACGCTTACTTTGTGGCTAGATGGCGATGTGTGTATTGTCGTAGTATATTTATTATTATTTATTTATTTATTTTCTATAATTTATTGATTTTCATATTTTTTTGATAGAAAATAATAATAATAATTTATTTATTTATTATTATTTACTTTAAAAAAAATATTCTGTTACACCATATTCCGGTCTGCGTTGGCCCGTTCAGAGACATATTAGGACAAGTTCACACATTAAACAAGGTCTATTTGTTTAGAAATTTCCAACTGTGTAGCTTGTGTTATGGGTACTAAGATGCCTTTATGGTTCCGGAGGTATGAGCTTCCACGTCTGCGCCAGTCTCATACCTGGACGGTCCTTGGTTCCGGAGGTATGAGCCTCCCCACCGCAGCCAGTCCCATTCTTGGCCGGGCCATCAACCTGGGACCATCCTCTGCGCCCTCCACTGGGGATCGGAGGGACGCGCGCAGCCTCCAGCAGGGTATGTGGGACTCGCTGGCCGATGAAGTATCAGCCAGAATACCCACTAAAACCCAGCGGAGCCGCCCGCGCCCAAGTTGGAGCGTCAAAGGATCGCGGTAGCATACAACTTTGACGCCCCGGCGCACTCGCCGGAGGCACGCAATGGTGTCTACGGAGGTGGCATAAGGTTCGCATATCTGCGCCTCCTGCCACCTGTTCTCCTTCTTCGGAGGGGAAGATCATCAGCCGCCTGCTCTCTCTCCCTCTCCGAGGCCTCCTTCAAGCCCATTACGGCTTCGCAGAAGGAGGCGACAGTAGACCATCCCTCTTCACTGCCGAGCATCAGATTGATAACACTCGGCAGCGAGAGGTCACCGTTCAGGAGTGACACCATCGCGTGTCTTTGCGGCGCCCATGACGCGCATAATGCCAAGGTGTGGAGCGCCGTGTCTTCAGGCGCGCCACACTCATGGCAGATCGGCGAGGCCTCCCTCCTCGCGATCCCGTGCAAGTACTTACCGAAGCAGCCGTGTCCGGTAAGCACCTGCACGAGGCGATATGTCAGCGCGCCATGGCGCCGCTTCAGCCACCGGTCTAGGTGGGGCCGGATAGCCTCCACCGTCCAGATGCCCGCCACCGGGGACTCGAGGTCTTCTCTCCATCTCTGGACCAGGACCTCCCTTCTGAGGGTACGGAGTCTCCCAATCTCCTCGAGTCCTGGTCTTTCCCCTCGAGTCCTCACGCTTGACCGGTAGCGGTGCACCTGTGCAAGCACCTCAGCCTGCAGGTCCCACGGCGGGTCGCCAGCGAGGAGTGTGGATGCCGTCCAAGACACCGTACGGTAGCCCCGTATTGCACGCACCGCGATTACGCGTTGTGGTCGCCGCAGAAGCGTAATGTTCTGCGGAGACAGTGCGTGCACCCATATTGGAGCCCCGTACAGCGCCATACTCCTGACGATACAGGCGTCTGCAGGCCGAGTCCGGCCCCCCGATGATGGGCAAAAGCCTCCCTAGAGCGGCTGCCGCTCCGACGAGTCTGGGCGCAGCTCGAAGTGCCCTTTAAAACTCCACCGTCCGTCCAGGGTGAGGCCCAGATACTTCATCTGGGCCTTTATTTCCACCTGAACACCCTGGACGGTGATGTGGGGACCTCGTGGTGGACCTTTGCGTGGGCCATGGAAGAGGAGGGCCTCGGTCTTAGGGACCGAAACCCTCAGACCCAAGGCCTGGACCCTCCTTGCCACGAGAGACGTGCTGACCGTGGCCAGGCGGGACGCCTCCGCAAAGGTGCTCCCGCGTGCCGTTACCAGGGTGTCATCCGCATAACAAAACACCCTCGTCCCAGGCAGCATGGGGGCTCGCAGGAGCCAATCGAAGCCGATGTTCCACAACACCGCCCCGAGAACCGATCCCTGCGGGACCCCGTTGAGCACCCTCCGCCGGTCTCGTTGCCCGTCACTCCCCGTCCAAGATACCCACCTATCCTGGAGGTATGACTCCAACAGCCTCCTGAGATACGGAGGCACTTCATGGTACCGAAGTGCCTCTAGAAGAGTCTCAAAGGGGAGGCTGTTGAAGGCATTCGTGACGTCCAAGGAGACGGCGAGAATGACGTCCCCCCCGGCAACTGCCTCATCCGTCAGGGCCTTCAACGACTCTAGGGCGTCAATGGTCGAGCGACCCGCCCTAAAGCCGTACTGCTCCGCCGAGAGCCCTGGACCGACAGTTTCCAGATGCCCAACGAGTCGGTCTGCAAGGATCTTCTCGAAGACCTTCCCGACCTCGTTGAGCAAGACTATCGGTCTGTACGCCGACGGAGCGTCCAGCGGTCGCCCTGCTTTGCGGATGAGGCAAAGCAGTCCCTCCTTCCAAGACTTGGGGAACTGTCCAGCCAGTAGACACTGGTTGAACAGCTCCCGGAGTCTTGCCTCAAAATACTCCCTGGTCATGAATATGACCCGACCCGGGATACCGTCCGGTCCAGGTGCCGTCTTCTTGGACCGGAGGCGGCCAAGGGCTACGTGCATCTCCTCCCCGGTGATCAGCGGAACAGAACCGCTATCGGCCAGAGGGGTGGAGCCCCTTCCAGCCTGGGGTACCGGGGAGGACATCGTTGGAGGGACATGCCCCTGGAAGTCCGGGAAGAGTCCCTCGACGACGCTCCGCAAGAGCTCCGGCTGGAGGGTTTGGGTTACTGGGGGTCCCTGGTTACGGAGCTTCTTTCTCGCCACGCGATAAGGGCGTCCCCAGGGGTCCCTACTCAGGCCCTCCAGCAGTTCCTCCCGGGCACGCTCCTTGGCGCTGCTTATGGCCAGCTGAAGAGCCCTCTTGGCCTGGCCGTAAACCTCCCGCAGTTGCTCCTCCAGAACTACGTCCAGTCCGTTCCGCCTACGGCACCGGGCATAGTCCCTGCGGGCTCGGTGACTGGCGATACGTAGGACCGCGATCTCGTCCGACCACCAGTACACCCGTTTACGGCGGCGCCATCCACGCGCCCTCGGCATTGCAGAGTCGCAGACCTCAGTGAGGTCCACGCACAGCTGTTCCGCCTGCTCTCCCACACTGGTGTCCCTCTCATCTCCGGAAGAGGCCCACCGTCCAATAATGGAGGCCTCTTTGACCAGCTCCCGGTCCATTTGGGTGAGACACCAACGCGGAAGGCGATTTAGACCCTAGGGAGGTGCCATCGTGACCACCGGGCATGTAGAGACCTCAAATCGAACATAGTTGTGGTCCGATAGGGTCTCCACCCCGTCCTCTACCCTCCAGTTTTCGGCTCTGTCGGCAACCGAGGGGGAAGCAAACGACAGGTCCACGATGGAACCACCCTGCGCGCGGACGCAGGTGTGGACTGTCCCTCTATTGAGTAGGGAGAGCCCGAGGTGCACAGCCCACACCAGCACAGCCCTGCCTCTGCCGTCCGAGGTGGGACTCCCCCACGCCTGGCTCTTGGCATTGAAGTCTCCAAGAACCAGGGTACGCACTCTGTTGTGCCGGCGGATGGCTTCGCTGACAGAGTCGAGGAAATCCTCAAATTCTGCCAGCGTGCGGTTAGGGGAAAAGTACAGGCCGACAATGGTGTACTGTCCCCATCCCGCAACCACAAACCCGGGACCCTTTTCGAGAGGTGAGAGGGGAGGGCCCGCGCCGCCCGCCGAAACAACGACTACCGAGCCACACATATCCCCAACCCAGCGTTCCTGGGTGGGGACATAATATGGCTCGCAAGCCACAACTATGTCGATAGACCACTCTGCGGCGGACTGCAGTAGGAGGTCCTGAGCCCCCGCAGAGTGGTTTAAGTTCGCCTGGAGTACACTTATATGCCGTCTATTCATTTGACGGCATATCAGTGTCTTCGGTCTGCGCTGGGCCACTTCGGTCGCTCTGAGAGGGGGCAACTCGGGCTTTCCCTTGAGGGGGGTGGCAGCTCTTCCCCCCATGATGTGCCCTGACGGCTGAGATGCGTCCGCGCAGACGAGGGCTTGCTCCGAGGCCGCCCGAGAGGCCCCGAACTGCCTGTGGAGCTCCAGCCGTACGGGGAGGAACCGGGCCCCTTCTGTCTGAGGACAGCGGTGGGCGGACGACCCTTTCAGGTAGAAGGCGCTCCTCAATCCCTGCAAAACGGGCGTCCAACATCCTCCCAACTGCGGCCACTATGGAGGCTTTTAACTCCTCCAGGACGTCCGCCTGCAGGGCCAAAGCAGGTGGCGCACCTGTTGCCGCTTCCTTTGCCGAAGCTCCCTCAGCTGCCATCTTCGAGGCCTCCCTCGCTCCCTCGCTCCTTGGCCATCGCGGTCTTCATTTCGGTGAAGTCCCGCCGATACGCCTTCTGCTCCGCCCTGATTATCTCCAGTTCAGAGCGGAGGCGGTTGTTATCCGCCTGCAGACGGCGGGTTTCCTCGGCCTCGTTCTGCGTGGTGAGGGCTTCCACTATGGCCTGGAGTTCCGAGGCCGCCTCCTTGAACTTCTTTACGTACGTCCCTTTCAGGTGGCTAGACTTGGTAGCCAACTGTATGATGGAAGCCGTGCTCCTTTCCGCCCAAGCCCGCAGCTCCTGTGTGCCGAGCTTGGTGGGGTCCTCTCGGCAAGACTCCTTGCTCGCAATCTCCTCCTCTGGGTCTAAGACCGTAGTATGGGCCGCCCGCCCCACCACGCGGTCCCGGAGGAACCGACTCAATCCGCTCTCCCTCGTCTCCTCCTCTGCCGCCCTAAGCTCAGCCGTCGCGCTACCCATACCCACTAGGAACCATACCCATAGTTCCCCCTAGGAATCGGGGTCGTTCTCCTTGAGACCGATGAGTTGCGGGAGCTTGGCGAGGCCGAGTCCTCACGGCGCGAGTATGTCGCCACAATGGGGGTCCGAGCAGAAGCTCCTCCCCTCACTGCGAACGCCCTGCGACGCGGGCGCGTTTCAGGACCAGGGGCACCATCCATTCCAAATGAGCCCAAGTCGTCCGTCATCTCCGATGGTCCACCCGTCTGGAAAGCCAGGCGGGCCGACGATCAGGGACCGCACAGTAAAGTGCCAGCCGACAACCTCTGTTAACACTTAAAAGTAGGTAACTATAACAAAGAAAAACAACGCAAAGAAAAGAAAAACAACGAAAAACGAAAAACCAACAATTAGCAAGTGGCCCTTAAAACGATCCCCCCAAGGGGTTGAACCCAGCACGGCACCGGCAACGAACGGTTAGTCGGCTTGTACGCGACATCGCACCGGAACACTAAATCGCTTTGCGGCACGTCTTTGTCGGTAGAGTGCTAACTAGCCATGGCCAAAGCCTCCCATCATACCAGACCAGAGAAAATTCAGAAATTATAAATTCCCAAATTGTGCCTGCCGGGAATCGAACCCGGGGCCTCCTACTTAAATTCACAGCGCTCAACGTTTCGCCAAGGAATTCGTCTGATAAGAAATGTCGGTTTCTGGTGGGAGGCTTTGGCTAGCGACCACCCTGGTCACTCCTGGTCTAGAAAGCGGGACTTAGTTATTTAATCTATTTATTTTCCTCAGATTTTTCTTTTACCACTAAGATGGAGTATTGCAAAGTAAGCATGTTGTTCCATGAATTCCTTTAACACTCAACGAGGGCTGGCGATAAAATCCCCCTTTATGAAACATTATGCGGAATTCCGAATAAAAAGGGTCTCGGAATAGTCCTTAGGCAGCTTCTCGGTGTCATAAGAATAAATATAAAATCGTTGATCACGACATTATGTCCACTCCCCGACTGGAATTCTTTATCTAATAATAAAGCTAATGCTAACTATAAAGATAAAGCTAAAACTACCACATTGGTCTAGTGGTTAGCATGTTCAACTACGGGTTCGAATCCCGGTTGGGGCAAATCATACAAGGTATTGTGTATTTTCTATTCAAGAATTTTCGGTACTGGCCCGGAGACAGGGAGATGGCGGTGTCAGCCCCAGTGTCTCGAAGAGCAGGTAAAGCCGTCGGGCTAGGTATAGTTGTTAGAGCCCACCAACGTGGTCTGCGGCCTTAACGCCTTCTCATTGTGGCAGGAGACCCGTGCTCTGACATGATAAATTTGAGCGTGGAATCCATTTTCCAACCTCCTACTAAAAGGTTCACCGCGTCAGAGAGCTCCCCAAAACGTTTGAAATAACTTTTATAATCGCAATTCATATATCGTCACAAATTAATAAACAAAAAATTCTTTTACCTCTTGAAGCAAAGGCGAAATATTTCCTGTGCACAAAACCTTTTTACAAAATTAAACGCTCATACATATTATATTATATCTCGTTTCTCCCTTACATTTTTTAAGTTACTACCAGTGAAGTGTTATTATCTTTAGAGTTCCTATGATCGCACAATATATTTCGATCAGTGCGTGATGGTCTTCACGTTAATAAATTACATCAAACCACACGTGAGTCCATATACAAATACAACTTCAAAGATTTAGTTGAATTTTGTCGGCACAACACTAAAATCCGGTCGCGGAACAGGGAGAATTTCGTACAATGACCTCTTTGCCCAATGACGTACGACCGCTGGGTCGCAAACATTCTTCTATTAAGCGGTTTATATAAAATATTTGATGGAGAAAAAAAATTACTAGCTTATTAAATAAATTATTTATTTTGATTTAAGTCTAGCTCGGAGGAAGATCTACGTATTGCTATGTAGCGCATCTCCTGTACTCCTTGGAATAAAGACCATTTTTTAACGGCCGATTGTGTTGGCAGCGACCCTGCTTTCGGAGTCGAAGGCCGTGGGTTCGATTCCCACAATTGGAAAATGTTTGTGTGATGAACATGAATGTTTTTCAGTGTCTGGGTGTTTATATGTATATTATAAGTATTTACGTATATTATTTATAAAAAGCTAAGCTAATTTTGGGGTTAGATGACGATGTGTTTATTAGTGATTTATTATTACAGTAAATTGACCGAATTGAAGTTTACAATAAGCTAATAATAAAGTATTTATACGTGTTTTTCGCTAGACTTAGAATTACGGATCAATACTACAACAGCCGCGCCGCGATTCGCAAACTTGCTACACGATGTTTTTTACTATTGTTAAGCAAAAAAAGTCAGTGTTTAAGAATTTTATTAAAACGCTCCGTGTTATGTCACGTGCTTGGAACTTGTATTTCTAGATGTAGTATATCTCACTGACGCCTACATTCAGGAAGGGAACAAAATTAACGTGCATGCGAATTTTTGTATTGGCGTTCTTTAATTTCCTGTGTTCAGGAAAACATCGTAAATCGACATTATCTTACTCGTAATATCGGGTCCCCTCCGTCTGTTGCGTATTGGCTGTTAATTTTGTTGAAAATACCCATTTTTAACATTACGGAAAAAAAGCTTTTTTGTTTATTTTCCTTGTTGCGGTATTTATATATCTTTTAATTCTCATATTCACCTTGAGTTTGTTTTTTGTTCATTCGTTAGCTTTACAACTTCCAGCCGGATTTTAAAATATTATTTTATAGTTTTAGCTCAGAGTTGGTCGACCCCCAACGAGGTGGACAGACGATATTAAGCGCGTCGCAGGTAGCCACTGGATCCAAGCGGCACAAAACCGTGGAATTTGGATCTCTACAAAAGACCTATGTCCTGCAGCAGACGTCTATCGGTTGATATGATGATGATCATAATGATTAATTTTATTGAACTCTTTATTTGTATGCCACATCATTAACATGTACAAGAAAATATTAATTTTATACCGGACGATTTGCTGTATAAAAATAAGTGACCGATATCTGTAGCTGTTCAGTACAGATACGAGCATAGTGAGAGAATAAAAGGTATAAAAGTTGAAAAGAAGTAGGGTTGGAGTGTAAACATTTATAGAATTTGTAGCTTAGGCCTCACCCTAGGGCCAAAAGGTCGCCAGCGCAGAACGATGACACTGATATGCCGCTAGAATGAATACACGACATATAAGCGTACTTCAGGCGAACTTAAACCACTCTGCGGGGTCTCAGGACCTCCAACTGCAGTCCGCCGCGGAGTTGTCCATTGATATAATAGCGGCTTGTGAGCCATACTATGTCCCTATGTATGGTTGGAGACATGTGTGGCTCGGTAGTCGTGGTCCACCACAAGGTGCCCACATCACCGTCCAGGGTGTTCAGGTGGAAATAAAGGCCCAGATGAAGTATCTTTGCCTCTCCCTAGACGGTCGGTGGAGTTTTAGAAGGCACTTCGAGCTGCTTGCGCCCAGATTCGTTGGAGCGGCAGCCGCTCTGAGAAGGCTCTTGCATAACGTAGGGGGGCCGGACTCAGCCTGCAGACGTCCGTATGTGGATATAATAAGGAGTATGGCACTGTACGGAACTCCAATATGGGTGCACGCACTGCCGCCGCAGAACATTATACTTCTGCGGCGACCACAGCGTGTAATCGCAGTGCGTGCGATACGGGGCTACCGTACTGTGTCTTGGACAGCATCCACACTTCTAGCTGGTGACCCGCCGTGGGACTTGCAGGCTGAGGTGCTTCGCTACCGGTCAAGCATGAGGACACAAGGGGAAAGACCAGGTCTTGAGGAGATTGGGAGACTCCGTACCCTCGGGAGGGAGGTCCTGGTCCAAAGATGCAGAGAAGACCTTGAGTCCCCAGTAGCGGGCATCTGGACGGTGGAGGGCATCCGGCCGCACTTAGAGCCGTGCCTGAAGCGGCGCCATGGCCCGCTGTCATATCGTCTCGTGCAGATACTTACCAGACATGGCTGTTTAGGTAAATACTTGCAAGGGATCTTGAGGTGGGAAGTCTCGCCGTATTGCCACGAATTTGGTGCGCCTGAAGACACGGAGCTCCACACTATACTCCACACGCGTGATGGGCGCCGCAAAGACACGCAATGGTGTCACTCCTGGATAGTGACCTCTCGCTGTTATTAATCTAATGCTCGGCAGCGAAGAGGGCTGGTCTGCCATTGCATCCTTCTGTGAAGCCATAATGGCTATAAAGGAGGCCTCGGAGAAGGAGAAAGAGCATGTGGCTGATGCTCTTCCCATCCGCAGAAGGAGAACAGGTGGCAGGAGGCGCAGATATGCGCATCTTGCGCATGTTTTAGTGGGTATTCTGGCTGATGCTCTAGCCAGCGAGTCCCACATACCCTACTGGAGGTACAGTTTTGACTGCGTAGCCTCCGGCAGGGCTAAACGCATTTCCCAGCGTCAAAAAAAAAGGGGCCAAAAGGCGTGATGGTAGCGACAGGCTTTTTATCCTTGAAAAATGCATAATTCCTGTAGGATCATTCTGTTCGCTAGCCCCTGCCCCTCATCCATTTTTTTGCATTGCTTGTTTTTATAAATAAAAGTGTGCCGAATTTGCAATTATCTTTTACGGAACCAATGAGTAACCAAAGCTAAGCATCGCCATTAGTACATAAGCGCATTGATTTCATAAAACACTGGAAAATCAAAACTTGTGTTTTTTATGAACCAAAGTTGTTCAAAATCAACTTTTTGGTTCAGCTTACATATCTTTAAGCAGTTGCCTTATTAAACCCATTTACACGCTCTCCAAAGAACGAACTTCAATATAACTTCAAGTAAAAGTTTCCACTATATAAATTCTAACTTGAGTTCGATTTCCACGTTGGAAATGCAATGATAAATGACAACTCAATCCAAACTTTGCAAGTTACGGATTGGATCATTTATCCTCTAACAAGTTGGTAACAATCCGAATGGCGTCAATTGCTTCTCATATAAATTGGTATTACTGTTATGGCGGCTCTACACTATTCCAGTCACTGAGTATAGTTAGTTCGCTGGACAATACAGGATGTTAGTGTCTTCACACCATGATAGTGCAGGGGCGTTGTTTAGAAACTTTAATTTAAGTATTAATTTTAATTGTAGACTTAAGTGTTTCTACGAGTAGTTATTAATTCCTGACTTAAACTAGCTTTTATCACTCTCTCCTGTCAGTGAAAGTCTACTTTGTGAATTGTAATTTGAGTAAAATTTCTACGTTGAAAATGAATTAATGAATAATGATCACTCAACCAAAACTTAAAGCCGTTTTACACTACTCTAGTAGCTGGATATAGTTAGAGCACTGGACTAGGAAAAATATTGTTTTTTAGTACACAAATGGGTTTTGGCCGTTTCATCAATTTTCATAACATTCTCTCAGCCATGCGGACAATTCTAATAAACATCGTTAGAATTAGTATTCTACCAAGTGACAGACATTGCAATTCTTAGGCGCATGGTTACCTCATTACCAGCGAGGAATGGAGATCAATTTATATAGCACGGGATCAAAGATACCGGGATTGTTAGCAAGTTGCTGCAGGATAAATGATGTAATCGGTATCTCTCGAACTTTGGACTGGTATCTATCATAATATTATACTATCTAAACTCGGCAACGCTTTCCTATGGATCAGTGTGATATTTACTCCCATTCTCGGGAATTTCCGTGATGTGGAACCCAAGGTTGACACTCCAACCTCTACCGTCAACGTCACCTCCAACGACGATCACTAGCATTGCAACGTTGGACTACTTGCTGGTTCCCGTTGTCGAGTGAAGACCACCTCGTGTCTCCCCCTGCTTTTTCTTCTGGGGCGTGCAATTATCGGCCACGAAATTTTACATCCTGTAAAAATATTAAATCAAAATAAACATTTTTATTTTTCCATACAAACGAATTAAAATATTCTAAGTATTTACCTATGACAACCCTATTTGACAAAAGATCGGCACGCGCATTGTACCTACGCTACGCGACGCGTACCTAATAATGTAAAGAGAGTTACTTGATTTTAATTTGGCATGTGCTGTTAGGGTGGTATCTGGTTTCTTTCAGTAAAAACTATACGTAGGCCCACTGCCTAATAGTTTATGTGTACGCTTACACAAAAACGATTAGCGTTTCGGATTCACAGATAAGTTATAGAGAATAAATAATATACCTCTAAAGCTTGTGAAGTAATTTCGGTTTTCATTGACACGTATGGAACAGTACAAAGGACAGTAATTAAACAGTAGTCTAAGTAAGAATTATCATTCAACCGAGTGACAGGTATTGCAATTTGAAAGCGCATAGTAACCTCGTTACCAGCGAGAAATGGAGATCAATTTATAGCACGCGATCAAAGATATCGGGATTGTTAGAAAGTTGCTCAAGGATAAATGACGCAATCTGTAACTTTCGAACTTTAGATGGAGACGGTATTATGATGCTCTTGAATCACATTTTCGATGGAAAAAAACAACCAGTTTTATTAGCGTTGTAGCGGTCTCCAAGTTACAGTATTAGATGGCGCTACAAAAATCCTGCATCGCGCTAGCGAAGTGTTCACGAAGAATGTCTATATATACAACTTCCAAAAATGAATGTGCGGACCTCGGTCCCCGAGCACGATCACCTGCTCGGAGGAAGATCTTCCTATTGTTACGGTCGAGCGTATCACCATAGCTCCCGTACAGCATCATCATCAATAGGGCTCGTGTCTGCTCTCATAATGAGAAGGGCTTTGACGTAGTCCACCATACGTTAGACTTCACATGCTCTTGAGAATGTTATGCAGAACTTAAAGGCAGGCTTTGCATCGATGTTTCTTCTTTACAGTTAAATGAAGTAATATTATGATGGTCTGACCTGAGGGAAATTTGAAATGCTTAAATTAATGGGATCCATGCCAGGGAGTACTTGGTGCCCCCGAATCCTATAACCCATCACTCACTCTAATAATCATCATCATCTTCATCATATCAAAGCATTACCGGCCCACTACAGAGCACGTATCCTCTTTTCAGAATTAGATAAATTCGTTATATAGATATAGTCGCATAACATGCATATTTCTCCCGGGTTTTTTTTTCTGTGTTCCTGTCTGAAAGACAGCTTCCGCCCTGTGTCATAGCAGTTGCTATGATACAGAGCGGAAGAATTACTCTGTTTGTAGGTTATGGTTTCCTAGATATCCTTAGCATTTGTCTGTTTACTTAAAAAAACTGCACCAATGTGGCTTATTACCGACATTTTTGTAAAGTGTTATTAAAATCCGTTCATTACTGCGTGAAAGAGTAACACACATTCAGATATCAACCCATCCGCATTCATTAAGTGGGAAGTACGAAGTGTTTCTACCAACACTTCATTTAGTCAATAAATCTTTGAGTGGTGGGAAAAATGGGTAAAATGGGAAAGTAGAACAGAATTTTCTTTGTCGCATAAAGGTTTTGTAGACAAAAGACAAAGTAGTATCACTTGAGGCCACTTTGTGGATGCTCGTGTGAAGACGGTTCGTTCGGCCACACGTTGTAGGTAAAATAAGCGGACAGAAAAGTGTTTTATTCTTACCTACTTGACATGTATTTGATATTTCTAACATCTATTATAAATGCTAAAGTTCCCTTTTCTTCTTAATGAACTAATTAAATATTGATCTAAAAATACTATTTCATCCAAATCGTTGCTGCCATTATTAATGGAAGAATGAGGAATTATTTAAGCTCCTGGTTAAAGAAAACGTCAAAATAATAAAATCGCTGATTGGCTACTCAATAACGCACTATCGAAAGTGTCATCAATGGGCCTCTTTTACTATATTGAATGAAGAAATATTTGACAAAGGCTAACTTGAAGTGGTGTTAGCCCAGTGGGTAGGACTTCGTCTTCACTTTAAGGGGGGCCGAGTTAGAATCATAGCCTGTAACTTTTTAGGTTATGTGCGTTTTAAGCAATCAAAATATCACTTGCTTCAACGGTGATGGAAAACATCGTGAGGAAACCTGCTTTCCACCTGGAAACCAGTTCACCATAATGTTCTCAAAGGTGTGCAGAGTCTACCAATCCGCACAGGGCCACCGTGGTGGACACTGTGGGAGGAGACCCGTGCCGTGCCGTAGTGGTCCGGTATTGGCTTGATAAGATGATGATAATGAACTAGAAGATGAATAAACAAAAATCGTAAAAAATTAAAAGAAAAAAAAAGAAACTTTTTTTTCCCTCGAATCATTTAACGATTATGGTTCACCTACTGAACATGTACCTTGAGTACTCCGCTCCATATTTACGACATTATATTGTTCGGTAAGATGCCTCACGAGTACTTTCTGGGCAAATGTGTGAATATAAACTCTAGTATATATCGCGTGACATAAAAAGAGCGCTGGCCGAAGTGCGCAATGGACAATGAACAATCGATAACGACTAAGGTCCATTTTAAATATTTAAGCTAGCCGTAATTAAAGATGCTTATCAGTATACCAACAAGACAGTTGCTAGACCAACGGTATACCGTATACAGACTAAGGTTACCGTGGCTTAACCAGCTAAAAAGAATTCGATAAGACCTCACTCTCAACTAAGCTTAGAACAGTGGAATTTACCGTCGAGTTTTTTTATTTGCAAAGCGCTTGATAATAAATAAACATTTCGATAGACGATCCAACATTTTAATGGACAAGGCGACATTTTAAGAGACGATCCAAAGCTTCCAATGGAAGATCAAACACAAATAGAGAAGAAGCAGATAGCGGGGCTTTTAATCTTAAATCGAAAATATCCGCTGTCCAATCTCGGGAACAATTACTTACGTTTTTCCCTCAGGTTCCCACAAGGAAACCTGCAGTACAAACAAATTAAATTGCAGAAATAAAATAGCAAGTTGGTATCGACCTTTATTTTCTTCTATGTATACCGATTAAAGTGGATTTTCTTTTAAAAGAATTCAGTGATGCTCTGTAAAAGGATTTCTCTTTTTTGTTATGTGTCGGGATTTTTATTGATTGACACGTAGGTGGGTACGTGTACGCACGGAGGTGTGTGGTAACACATTATATTGCGACATAGAAGATAGCTGTTTTAAGGGACTGATTTTTAATAAATATTAAGTAAAAGCAGGCGTTACTTTGTGGAATTCCATTATTTACAACGAACATTTAGTTAAATTTGACATAATCCGTGAACTCCGAACTTGGCAATGATTTAATATGTTACTATTTGGCTGTCCGAATATAATTGACGAAAATAGTCCATCCATCTTAAATCAAACCATAGTTTTTGCACTGTTGTGAGTAGTAATGGAATCTAGGAAACTAGTCGGACAATCTCCGATGAAAATTCACACAAAATAAATATCCTTACCATCTCCGATGTTTTAAAAGCGAGCATTTTAAACGTTTAATGTGTTAAAGTTAATGTTATAATTGCAGGAAAAGTAAAGCAATTTCTCTTATGTTGGGTTTGAGAAATTACGAATAATCCTTTAGGAACGAACTTGGTCATTATGTTCGATGTTGTCGAAGTGGTTGAATTTCTAAGCCAAAGAATTATTTATGCTTGTCTTTCGAATGTTAAGAATACGAGTTGGTCTAACATTTTACCGTAGTTAATTTTTTCAAAAAATTAAATAAAGGAATGTCACATGATACCTTTACACGTAATACACTCGTAAAACGGAAATTTTGAGTGCAAGCCAGGTTATTGGAACAGAAGACAATGGAGTTTCATAGATATCAGCTCTGGCATTGATGGCTATTGAGGCTTTTTGGGTAGCGGATTCTAGTGAGAGGGTTAGCATTTTCATGAACAAGGCTTGACGAGCTATTGTCTTTAGCTATCGGTAACGCGAAACTCGAAAGAGCGATGCAATGATAGACAATAGAATCATGTCAGTATTGTACATAATGTAACGCCATGTTGTTATATATATCGATATTAAGCCATTTTTTTCAGATTTAGTAATGGATAGAAAATATAAAGAGGAGTTTATTTAGTAGTTTCGTCTAGAATTAATTAGTTTAACAGTTGCAATTCTGTTGAACCCAAATCTCTTAACTTCGGCGCTCTAAACTCGTGTAAACTAAATGGTCAGATCCAACATGTAAATGAAGTGTCACGTTTTCACTGTATTTTTGTGAAGATAGCAATATTTTTAGATCTAAGAACAATTAATATAGTTTCAGATATTCCATTTATATCTAGGTTAAAGAGATAAAGAACTGATATGGCACCAATACCAGCCTAGTTATCTAATTGCGATTGTTTTACATTAATTTCCTAGAGTACTTTACGTACTTGTTTCAGCGACTTACACCCAAAAATACGTTCAGAAACAGTGTATTAACTAACAAACGGTTAATGTAATTAAGTATTGGATTTTCTGTTAAGAAACTCTCAGTACTATCCCGTAAGGAACCTAATCAAAAATCTAAATCAAATTTTTTAATTTGTCAATAATATATTTGTCGATTAATATCTTATTGTATTTGACAGCCAATTGGCGCAGTAGACCCTGTTTTCTGAGTCCAATGCTTCGATTCCTACTACTGGAAAATGTTTGTGTGATGAACATATGAAAATATTTCCGTGTCTGGATGTTTATCTGTATATTATAAGTATTTATGTGTATTATTCATTCATAAAAATATTCATTTGTCATCTTAGTACCCAAGCTTCTTTGGGGCTAGATGGCGATGTGTGTATTGTCGTAGTATATTTATTTATTTATTTTCAAAAGAGCGATGTATTAAGAGCCTTTCAGCTAGTGAGAGAGAGCTGGAGAGAGCTGTTCTGAGCTGAGCTTCATGATCAAATTAGGAGTAAGGAAATTCACAGAAAATTGAGAGTTACTTAAATGTTACTTGTACTTAAGAGATAGGGTATATTTATGTATTATTGATATTGATTGTATAGGTATATATTAATTATCAGTATCTATATTAAATATTGTAAGTTCATTATATTAATATTTATATCACCACCTACGTATTTTCTTGGGCTGTGTTTTACGGCATAGGTTGCTTGGAAGAGATCGCTAAGTAGCGATAAGGCCGCCAAACTTTTCGTTAAATTTTCTATATTTCTATATATTCATGTGGTGAACAATGAAAGTGTATTCATTCATTCAGTTACCGACATAGCTCAACTAGTTGTTTAGCTAAAATGATAATGGGCGGGGCTCATAGGTCGAAAAACCGACGAACGTTAGCATGAGGTGTTGGAATGGTGACCGGTTATAAAGTTTTTTAGTTGACCCAGGGAAAAGAATTTAGGGCCTCGTGTTCCATGATGTCTAGACAATCATGCTAACAGCTATTATTCGTTAACAATAGTTAAATCGCAAAAAACATATATCATTTTTAACATACGAGTAGGTGTTTCATCGAAGACACAAAATATAACGTAAGAAAATTCATTTTCCCTTGTTAGTCTTTATGAAAAATCGGCGTACAATAATACAAAGTCTTAAGTTATAAAAACTGAGCGGTTTTTAGTCAGACTCTTTAATATTTTCCAAATTGATCATATTATTACTTCTGTTCAGATACATTACACACAATGGCCTGTACATTTATTCGTGTGGATATACGTAAAGAGTTAAATAATGTAGACAAGGACAGTTTACTGGTTTACGTTCTGGTACGTTCAATATTATTATATTATAATAATATTGAACGTATAATTATAATCTCGTGATTCAGAGTTTTTAGTTTGGCTTATTAACTAATAATGTTTGTGATTGTGTATTCATCCCATCAAATTCAAATTCAAATTCAAATTCATTTATTTCAAGTAGGCCTACTTTATAAGCACTTTTGAAACGTCAAGTATGCATGTTTGTGTGACTCTACCACCGGTTCGGAAAGCAGATTCTACCGAGAAGAGCCGGCAAGAAACTCAGTAGTTGCTCTTTTCCAACATTTACAATCATTCATCACATAATATTATGTGCTGAAATATAATAATTAAAAATACATTTATATATAAATCATGCTGATATATAATAATCAAGTTTGCCATTACGCGCTAAACCTTTTACTTACTGCATAACCAATTTTTGCATACATACATTTTGGCTCAGGTATACTTGCCAAACACACTTTATTATATGGCTAAATAAGCCGATGCGCGAGTGAAATTTACGCCTACATATATTGAAGTTACTATGAGTTGAACCGGTGGTATGTTTTCGCTTTATTTTTTGTTCATGAACACTTAACCAAGCTATGTCTTGACGACCTCCCTGCCGCAACGGTGAGCGCCGTAAATTGAAGTAGGAGATCCCGACTTCGATTTCCCGCAGGGGCAATTTGGGAATTTAAAATTTCTGAATTTTCTGTGGTCTAGTGGGAGGCCTTGGCCGTGGCTAGTTGCCACCCTACCGACAAGGACGTGCCGCTAAGCGATTTAGTGTTTCACCGCGTTATCTCGTAGAAACCGATTAGGGGTATGGCAACCATAATCCGGAACAGGTTGGCCCGCTACTATCTTAGACTACATTACCACCAGGTGAGATTGCAGTCAAGGACTAACTTTTAGTGGAATAAAAAAACGATCAGGAGGGCTATATGCTTTGCACGTCTATTTTATGAAAAGAATAGAAGGTGGAACGAACAGCCTAACTTAGCCTCACGAAAACCTCTAGCCAAGGCAAATGCCAATATTTCACCGATCTTATTGTCATCACGTAAATATAGATATGGCATACACAACTGACTGCATTATTTAAAGACTTAACACATTATAGAACGAATCTTTCTTAAGAATTCTTTAAATGAAACTGTCGCGTCTAAAAATAGAGCTATAAACTGAGTTAGTTCTGATGATTTCTTATCCGATATAAGCTCAACGTATATGTCAAATAAAACTAGCGCCTGTGTGTGTGTGTAAACATATCGCCATTTATTTATTTTTATTTAGAATACTTTATTGCACAAACTTAGAAACAATACAAGAAACACACAAGCAAAAACAAAAAAAAAATAAGTAAAATTAAAAACAATTAAAAAAAAAATAATAAAAAGAAGTTAAAATGCAGTTGTGTGCAAAGGTGGCCTTATTGCAAAAGCAATCTCTTACAGACAACCCTTGGTGAAAGTAATAATAGAAAACAAGAGGGACAGTGCAAACAATGAAACTTACACAGGCAAGAGAAAAAAAATTAAAAATATATATATACTACATACTATATAACATACACATATAAGAATTAATTAAACATATTATAATAAACAAATGTATGTACCTCATAGTAATACAATCTTTCGTACTAATACTACCTACTCATAAACACAATCTGTTAGGTAATACTTAAACAATCTGGTTTTGAAGATGGGACGCCATCGTGTTGAATAAAACAGTTTATGCAAGAAAGAAGTTGTCAGTTGTGATCATCGTGCTCCCGAGACTTGGACCACTCATCCGTTATTTGGGTGGCGTATCAATCATTCTCGCAGGTGACAATAACGACAAAGACCTCCCCACATACGCTTGGTGAAATTGACAATTGGGCGTTGCCATTTTTGTAAGGAAAATTTCGCCTTATAATCAATTACGCCATGGATATTATTAGATTTTGTCAATGGCTTGTTGACGTACGAGTTTAAGAGTGGGTTTTGGAAAGACGCATCTGTTGATTGTTATTCGATCAATTATTTCGTACAACGACGATAATAATAAAAATAATAATGTTTATTTCCAAAAATCTTCTAAGTCTAAACCATATAGTAAAAACATTTCTTATTTTATAGGATGGGGCATCCATGAAATCTTAAAAAATTATATTACTACAAGCTTCTGAAGCTAAAATAAGAAACCTTGTATTTCAGCTTCAGTGCCTTCACCCCCTAGGGGTTTTGATTATTTTTAGCTTAAATATTAAACAGTTATAATTACTTAATAATAATAGGAATGTACTAACGGGCTTATTGATTTATAATGTTACGTTAATTTACGTAACGTGGGTGAACTAGGAAAATTTGGGAATTGCAGCTTTGCGTTAAATTACATTTGCTTTAGTAGACGTTATTGGAGAAGCCTCTACTAAAGCAAATGTATTTTTATTTTCTGCTAAGTAAGTCCTTGACTGGATGCCCACCAGGTAGTAAATGATGATGCAGTCTAAGATGTTAACGGGCTAACCTATTATAAGTATGGCAGTTCTAATAAACACGCCCCTTATCGGTTTCTACGCGACAACGCTAAATCGCTTGGGTAGAATGGTAACCAGCCACGGCCAGATCAGACCAGAGAAATTTCAGAAATTATAAATTCCCAAATTGCCCCGGAACCTCCCACTTAAAACCACAGCGCCAGTGAGTATAACGTAATAAAACAAATTTTTATAAACATTCATCTACTGCACAAGCCATCGAATTGTGGAATGTGCTTCCTATGAACAGACGGCAGTCAAAGTCATTAACGATATTTAAAAAACACCGTTAAATGATATTATATGTCAAACAGAAGGCGATCTTAAATAGTAAATACTATTTTCACTCTTATCTAAGTATTTGTAACGATGTAAATAATATATCCTTAGGTTGTTTTATAATATTTATTATATAATATGCATTTGTGTACATCAGTTTATGTATTGGTATTTAGTTATTCGTATGTATTTTATATTGTACCACCTGCAGTTTGTTCTCCCTTTTCCTAATTCTAAGATTGCCTGACAGAGATCGCTACTAAGCGATACGGCCGCCTTTTGTATTCTGATTCTATTTTTATGTTTCATTTTTCTCGTATAATTCTTTTACTTCATGTCGGTGTACAAATAAAGAGTTATAATAGTAATAGTAAAGCACGCCAAGGTAGTGGCGATCGGCGACGGCAGAGATCGCTACTAGATAAGGCCGCCTTTTGTATTCTGCTTCTATTTTTATGTTTAATTTTTCTCGTATAATTCTTTTGCTTCATGTCGATGCACAAATAAAGAATAATAATAGTAATAGTAAAGCACGCCAAGGTAGTGGCGATCGGCGACGGCAGAGATCGCTACTAGATAAGGCCGCCTTTTGTATTCTGCTTCTATTTTTATGTTTCATTTTTCTCGTATAATTCTTTTACTTCATGTCGGTGTACAAATTAAGAGTTATAATAGTAATAGTAAAGCACGCCAAGGTAGTGGCGATCGGCGACGGCAGAGATCGCTACTAGATAAGGCCGCCTTTTGAATTCTGCTTCTATTTTTATGTTTCATTTTTCTCCTATAATTCTTTTACTTCATATCGGTGTACAAATAAAGAGTTATAATAGTAATAGTAAAGCACGCCAAGGTAGTGGCGATCGGCGACGGCAGAGATCGCTACTAGATAAGGCCGCCTTTTGTATTCTGCTTCTATTTTTATGTTTTATTTTTCTCGTATAATTATTTTACTTCATGTCGGTGTACAAATAAAGAGTTATAATAGTAATAGTAAAGCACGCCAAGGTAGTGGCGATCGGCGACGGCGGAGATCGCTACTAGATAAGGCCGCCTTTTGTATTCTGTTTCTATTTTATGTTTCATTTTTCTTGTATAATTCTTTTACTTCATGTCGGTGCACAAATAAAGAGTAATAATAGTAATAGTAAAGCACCCCAAGGTAGTGGCGATCGGCGACGGCAGAGATCGCTACTAGATAAGGCCACCTTCTGTATTCTGCTTCTATTTTTATGTTTCATTTTTCTCGTATAATTATTTTACTTCATGTCGGTGTACAAATTTACACACAGAGGAATATATTTACAGAGTTATAATAGTAATGGTAAAGCACACCAAGGTAGTGGCGATTGGCGACGCGGCCACCCATAGATTTATTTACACCACAAAAGAATTCCACGCCATTTTCCTCGTCCCCACTGGCTTGCAAGGCTTTTCCTTTTTTAAGTCCCAGCTCTACGACCGCCACATGCAATAATTTTTCCTTTGGCTTGTTGATATTATCAATATAGGCTTATAGCAGTCCTCGGTTGGAGTGAAGGGGTTTCCCGACGGAAGGGTTTGCCTATAATCGCCATACTGGGCAGACGGATTGGTGATCGCTGTAGAATGTAGCGCAGAATAAACTTAGAATAAAAATAATAAATCACTTATTTGAGAAAAAAACAACACATAAAGTACACGCTACACAAAAAAATATTAATGAGTACATTACAAAAAAAAATATATCTAAAAAATTAGGTAACTAAATAAAATTAAATAATCTAAATATAATGCTGTGGTAGATATGGCATAATATTACGAGTATGTAAACTTTAACATATCTGTGGTGTTGTTTCTCCCAAATATACTACTGCTCGTACTCCGTCATATTCCCTTAGTCGCCTCGTACGAAAACCGCGGGACAAGGAGGGTTGGTGACCCCTGTTTTCTGATCTGCCGTCATACTACTCGGTAAATACTTATTTAGCTTTATCACCAAGCTTTGCAGCCTTCCTATATAATGCTGCGTCGAAACACCCACTTTTAGGGGTACGGGTTTAATATAACTGCCATATTCCTAACAGGTTTTCCTGTTAGTATCTTAGACTGAACCATAACTTACCACCAGGTGAGATTACAGCTGTGGACTTATCATATAATATAATATATATTATAATATTATATTGAACCACTTATTTTCTCTATTGATTTATAGAGAATCGTCAAAAAAGTTGTGAGGTAATGGGGTTAGCCCCATCAGTCGTAAACTTAAAACTAAAGCAAGAAGCGCTCCAAATAATCTGAATTTTATGCAAATAAATCATCAAACTTATTTCTGCTTGATAAAATACAAAGGTGAGATTACAGCTATGGATTAACTATATTATGTATATTAAAGCATTTAACTATATAGTATACTAGCTGTTGCCCGCGACTTCGTCTGCGTTTGATGTTGTTTTTAAAGTATTCAGTATCGCTAAGCCTTAAATGAGTATTAGTAGTATATATATAACATGTGACTGTCAATTAATTATAGACAAATAATTTGCAATAAAATAAAATTTCAACTATAATTAAAGATCTAAGCTATCTCTTAAGTTGGACCAGACTGCTCACGGTGTGCCAATTTAATTTAAAATCGGTTAAGTAGTTTAGGCGTCCATCGCGGACAAGCATCGTGACAGGAGATTTATATATATTAAGATATTTAACTTTAAAACTAAAGGCGTTTCAGGCTAACTAAATTTTATGCAAAGAAATCATCAAACTTATTTCTGCTTGATAAAATACAAAGGTGAGATTACAACTATGAACTAACTATATAATGTATTGAACTGCTTCTTTTTCCTCTTAATTTATAGGGAATCGTCTAAAAACTAAAGCCACAAGCGCTCCAAATAATCTGAATTGTATGCAAAGAAACCGTCAAACTTATTTCTGCTAGATAAAATACTCGTACATAGTTGTATTTTACATCTAAACAAACTTCATCCCTACGCACCATTTCGCTTTAAATTCCAACTAATAAATTAGGATCAAAGGTCAGGTACCTTTGTTTGTTAACTGGCTCATCAAATCCTCAAAGTTCACAAACATATTTTCCCTCCAACATATTGTATTTGTGGTTACATTTTGTTTCCTTAGGATTGTTCGTATTTTATTTCGTTTCAAATTGTTTGGAAAGTTTTAGCAAATAGCGAAACTATCGGTTTTGTTTGGTAATAAGGATAAAGTTAACAATTATTTTGTTGATAATTTATCTCCATTTTCTATTATTATTCGATAGACAGGTTTGTTTTAAATCTTAAATGCTTTGCCTCCGGACCCCACGGTCCCAAAGTCTCTACTCCAAAAGGCACAAAAATGAAGCTGCTATCCAGGTTTTCATATTTACGCCTATTGGCCTGCTTGGCACTGGTAGCAGCCGCACCCACCATTGACGAGGTGGCCTGGATGTGTGATGCAGCTAGGGTATCAACACAAGTTGCATCCCACAGAAGACCTTCCAAGCCTCCAAGGTATGAGCGTAGGTTTGTTTTATTTTAATTGTATTAATACGGACGGACGGACCAAGCAGATGTCCCTATAAACGGCGCACCACTTCGCAGGGCATGCAAAGAACACGTCCTGCAACGTTCCATCCTGTATCCAGTAAACCGAGGCGTGGTTATTACGCCGCATGTGCCTGAAACAATAATAAATAAATAAATATATTACGACAATACTCTAATGTCATCTAGCCCCAGAAATGCGAAGCTTGTGTTATGGGTACTAAGATAGCTCATGAATATTTTTATGAATAACTAGCGTACCCAACCTGCTTGCCGCCTAAAATTTTATTTGGATCATGTCACCACGCCTCCTCTTGCGGGTGCCGTATGAGGCAACCAGGGGTACATAAGGAAGGAAGGGGTACGGGCAGCAGTGTCTTCTGTGCTACTACTACCACCTACTACAATCATCAACCCTTCTGCCCAGTAGTGATGGCAAACCCTTTTTTTGCGTTTTAACCAATTGAAATATTTATGCTTCAACTATGAGAGAAAACATCGTGAGAAAACCTGCAAGCCTGAGTGGTCTCCATAATGTTCTCATGGCGTGTGGTGTCCACCAATCCACACTGAGATAGCGTGGTGGTCTAGGGCCTAAACCAGTGGCGTGCATAAAGGGATGCACAGGGTATGCTGATGATATAAAATGAAGATAATCCCCAATACGAGTAATAAAATACTTAAGAATAGGCATTGTAAGAGTTATAAAAAGGCTAGCCTTAAGTATTTATAGCTCGTACGGGAGATTTTCTTCATTTGGAATCAACTGCATACCCTCTATGCACGTCACTGGCCTAAACCCTCCTCATTTTGGGAGGAAACCCATGCTCTGTAGTGATCCGGTAATGATTTGATATCTTATATATATTTCTTGTGTGCGTGTGTCACTGAACTCTTGCTAAACGGCTGGACCGATTTGAATGAATTTTTTGGTATGTTTTGGGTTTGCACAAGGTTGCTTGGAAGCATCCGGCTCCGTTTTCATCTTCCACAAGATAGAAAAATGAATTTTGAAATGTAAAATGTAAATTGTTAATGTTGGAAAAGAGCAGCTGCTGAGTTTCTTGCCGGCTTGTTCTCGGTAGAATCTGCCTTCCGAACCGGTGGTAGAGTCACTACACACAGACAGACTTGACGTTTCAAAAGTGCTTATATTAGGCCTACTTTAATAAATGAATTTTGAATTTTGAATTTTGGATTTTTGCACCCTGGATGGTTTAGATTCACAAATAAGCCCGACAGATGACGCTGGGGTCCGCTAGTTATATGTTTTATTAAATACAATTTTTTGTTTATTTAATAACTTGACAATTCGGAAATAGTTATTGTAGGTATTCAACTTCCAAAATGTTGAGATGTAAAATGGAAAAAATCCTTTTGTTTGTCTTAATGGATAAATGTTGTTCCCTATGGTAGCCGAGTACGCTGTGGTTTTAAGTTCGAGGTACGGGGTTCGATTCCCGTCAGGGGAGATTTGGGAATTTATTATTTCCACTTTGGCGGCGGCTAGTTACAACTCTACCGACAAAGACGCGCCGCTAAGCGATATAGCGTTCCGGTAAGAAGTCACGTGGAAACAATTGTCAATTTTTTGTATGGATTAAATATAACTGCCATACTCCCTAACAGGTTAACCCGCTACCATTAGACAGCATCATTACTTACCAATCGCAGTTCAGGGCTAACTTGTAGTGGGATAAAAAGAAAAATCCTTCTCCTCAAAGGCATGCAATTATTCTCACATACTTTGTTGCTCACGCTACTTCGTCAATACAGCCACATGTCGAGTTATACGTTGATAACTTTTCTCGGGAACATAAACTACATATGCGTTGCTTTCATAACACTTTCGTGATATTAAATGCAGCAGTAGTTTTCTTGTGTACATAAAGCTCGAGCCACGGGAGTCCAGTTTCACAGAGATATTTGTGAGAGAGCTCGTCCGGGGAAGTGCGATTGCGATGCTGATTTCTGTTGCCAGCAGCATTGCTTAGTTTCAGTCTGAGGGCATGGGAAAATGCACATAAGGTTTTTTTTATTCCACTGCACGTTAGCCCTTGAATGCAATCTCACCTGGTGGTCTAAAGTCGTAGTTTTTTTTAATCTCTCTACGTCGTGTTCCTCGTTGCTGAGGGTCGTGACCCCTTCCACTTACAACCTTTTGGACGATTTTGTGCCATTTAACTCGGCTTTGAGCAACGTTTAAAGCAGTATGCACTTTGGTGTCGAGAGCAGTGCGGATTTGATCCGACCAACGAATCGGGCTACGTCCTCGAGGTATTTTTCCTTCCGCTTTGCCAGTGACCACTATCTTTCCAAGATTATCTCTATCTCTTCTGGCGATGTGACCGAAGTACTCGAGAATCCTCTTAACACAGGTGGTTGATAGCCTTCTTGTAATTTTAAGCTGTCTCAATATCGATGCGTTGGTGCTGTGTGCCGTCCACGGGATCCGCAGCATTCTCCTCCAGCACCACATCTCAAAAGCGTCTATACGTTGTATGAAATGAAAAAACTTGTTTAGTAGAATAACATGACAAATTTCATATCCAAGATGGCCGCTACCATACAATGGCAATTATATTTTTTTCTCAACATTTTCAATATTGGTATTTTCAATATTGGCTTCATTATTTTCTACTGTCGAAAAAAAAATAATCATTATTAAAACATTCAGAAAAATTCAAATCACCTCTCAAAATATCTACTTCAATTTAATAAATTGCTTAAAGAAAGCATTATTTTTTTCCAGCTTATTTGAGAGAGCCGTAATCTTTGTCTAGACTAATAATCTTTAATAAATAAAGAAGAACTATAAAAATACTATCCTCTACTTTTAACCGACTTAGAAAAAGGGGCAGGTTTTCAATTGGGCTGTATGTTTTTTTTGTGTATATGCTACAAGATTAATGAACTATGAACGATGATTTTGATGTTTTTCTTAGGCACGATATAAAAAGGTAGTCAAAGGTAGTCAAATTCATTTGGTGCCATACAAATTTGGTGAAGATTTATTGGAGGTATCCTGGAGATATCGAGGGAACTTTTCATATAATATAATATCATGTAATGGGAGATGAGCAGTTGACATTTGTCTGTTATAAATTAGATAATTGAACAACTAACCACTAAAAAGCGTGAAAAAAATTTTAAAAAAACAAAAAAAAACGACTTTGTTAATATTTTCTATAACATTTGTAAGTCGGTGCCAAGATATAGAAAATTACTACGTACTATAAAAAAGGTCACCGTATGCAAAGTATACCTTTACTAACTAATTTAACTTGTCGTTTAAAAATTTAATTTTATAATAAGTTTATTATAAAATTAAATTTTAAGAAAAAGAATTATTGCAAAGCTAAAAGTAAATAATAATAATTATTTAGTTTTAGTTTTTCAACCCTAGTTCGTGTTACAGTACAATACCAACCTACGCGACTCAGCTGCGGCCAATGAAAGGCTGTCCTTGCGGCAACAGCGGTGTTTGCAAGCAAAGAATAACACCCAAGGGAGTTACAATACATTACCCACACGAGTGAGTATGGAATATAGAAATTACAACTTGCAATTCATTACTTCACTTCCGTGGATCTCGTGGGGAAACTTATGCTATCATTGTATTCCGACATGGCGGTTAGCCTTCTTATTTATCATCGGCTATCTCTGTACTTAGCCAGCCGAGCTCACTCCGCAATCTCAGCAGGCCTCTTCTCTCATACGACAGAAGGTTTTAGAGCAAAGACCCACCGCGCTGCTTCAATTCGGGTTGGTAGGCTTAAACAACTGTAACCACAGGTACTTTAGAATAACCTGGACTTAACTTGCTCTCCGAGTCACGGGGGTCGACACAGTCAACTTCCTTACTCCAGGAAGAAATTTAGTGGTCTCGTATCTTTTCTTTTTTTTTATTCCACTACAAGTTAGCCCTTGACTGCAATTTCACCTGGTGGTAAGTGATGATACAGTCTAAGATGGTAGCGGTCCAAACTGTTAGGGAGTATAGCAGCTATATTTAAACCATACTGCTAATCTATTTCTATGAGACATCGTACCAGAACGCTAAATCGCTTTATGGCATGTCTTTTGTCGGTAGGGTGGTAACTAGCCACGGCCGAAACCTCCCACCGACAAAACTCTACAAAGAAGATGGCAAGGATATCAACAGTGGCTCTTTTCCAACATTAAACTTTTTAATTTAACCACAGTAATTATATTTTTTCATTGAAGTCGACCGTTTTATAAAGGAATTCATCAATCACACACAAAACTCTAGTCTTCAACTGCCTCGTTGAATCTAGTTAGTTGTAGGTTAGCATGTTTAGTTACGGATTACGAGGGCCTGGGTTCGAATCCCGTCGGGCCAAAACTTGTTCGCTATTTGGTTTTTCTGTTAAAAAAATCTCAGTCCCAGCCCGGAGTAAGGAAGTTGGCAGTGTTGAATCCCGTGCCTCGGAGAGCAAGTTAAGTCCAGGTTATTATAACGTACCTGTGGTTACAGTTGTTTAAGCCCACCAACCCGCATTGGAGCAGCGTGGTGGGTCTTTCCTCTTAAACCGTCTGTCGTATGAGAGAAGAGGCCTGCTGAGGTTGCGGATATTTATAATAACATTCTTAATATTGTGTCTATTCAAAGCCTTGGAACGGAAAAATTAGTTGAATTGTCAATGTAAGAATGTTTCAAAATAAAAGGTGCAAAGTTAAGTATACAAGAATTTTCTTCTGGCTCCCATTACTTAGACTGTAAATTAATTTTCCGTTGTATTTTTTACAGGAAAATATAAGGAAAATTCCCTATGAGCAAACCTAACATATTTCCAGTAAAAACTGATAAAGGATATAACAATAAGTAAGTGTTACTGAGATAATCGAAGATATCAATTGTAGATATACCCATGCACCGAAAATATAAGAGACCAAAGAAAACCCGCAGCGAAGCACACAAGTGTGTCGGTCATATTGTATGCATAGTTTAAATATAGCTTTGCTACAAGTGTCTGTCTTATATGCATAGTTTAAATCTAGTTTTGCTACAAGTGTCTGTCATATAGGCATAGTTAAAATATAGTTTTGCTGCAAGTGTCTGTCATATAAGCATAGTTTAAATATAGCTATGCTGCAATTATCTGTCATACTATATGCAGAGTTCAAATATAGCTTTGCTACAAGTGTCTATCATATATGCACAGTTTAAATATAGTTGTGCTGCAAGCGTCTGCCATATAAGCATAGTTTAAATAAAGTTTTGCTGCAAGTGTCTGACATACTATATGTGCAGAGTTCAAATATAACTTTGCTACAAGTGTCTATCATACTCATATATGCATAGTTGAAATTTAGCTTTGCTGCAAGTTTCTGTCATATATGCATAGTTTAAATAATACTTTGCTACAAGTGTCTGTCATGTAACATGCAATCTTAAACGATTTCGTACTCCACTAACAGTGCATAGATAACAAATGATGTTTATAATCTGCGGAAAACCATTCTTGCAATATCTAAAAGCCCGAAAACAGTCACAGGTGCTTATCCAGATTAAAAATCCTATGCCTATCAACAAACCCTTCTTGATGCCTATTTCATAAAACTCGCTTAACCTGAATATCAGTTACGAAGAAATAAACTGCCAGACATACATTCTTATTAATAATATTAGTTAGGATTTCACTACTGGTTCGCAACGGTTTAACTCAATGCGTTTTACAGCAGAAAATTTGATCATTTTTAAATAAGTTGTGATGCACATCTACGATTTGAATCTTTGATAAAAATGTAATATTCTTAGTTGTGTACAAAATGTCAAATAAATCGAAATTTTTCTCTCTTTTGCGTAAAGATTTCATCTTATACGGGGTTCTCACAGGAAATTCAAAAAGATTGTGAGAAAGAATTTTTCTCTCCCCATGCCATTCTTATTACAATGAGGTAAGTTTTATGATAAATTTTATTATAAAGGTTAAACTTAATACATTAATGAATGCCCGTTTCTACTAAAACTAGAGAACGCTTAAATCAGATACCTAATTATTTGGGTGGTGCGTAGAGAAAAAAATACCTAACGGTGTTGAGCATCATCTAAAGTTACGATTACGATTCGGCGGGTAGTTTAGGGAACTCCTAAACTTACAGATGAAAAAAATATAAATTCGGTTTTTTTTAATAACGTTACCGAAAAATATGACAATACAAACGCTAAATACACACCTTGTGGCAAGAATCTTAGATAAGTTAGTTTATATGACTTGCCTAGATAAAATTGATTGGTGTAAGGAAAATGTATTCCTAGAAATCTTCTTTGATTAGGCGTTACTTACTTAGGCATTGCCTTGTTCTTTATTAGTGAAAACTAAACTAAAATATAAACTATGACCAGTTATATTATGAAATTTATGCTTTTTGGAGCGAAACCTGCATAGAGGGTACATTGCCGAAGATCTGTTTGGTGTGGAGTATAAGGATTGAAGGGAATATAAATTACACCATACAGTTTCTCCTGCTTTTCGCGGACTACAGAAAATTAAGCCTAATTTTCACACAAAATGGCCATTTTTATTGCAAAAACTGATTTCTTTTAAAACTAGTCATCAGTAAAACGACAATTTAATATAACTTGCTCTAAAGATGCAGGAAAACATCCTGAGGAAACCACCATGCCTAAATTTTCCATAATGTTTTAAAAGTATAAATTAAGTCTATCGACTCGCACATTAAATAATAATAATAATAAAGCTTTATTTACATTCCTTACAATTAAGTACCTTACTAGCTAAATATTAGAATAGAATGGAATAGAATTTGTTTATTTATCAGAACAACACAAACAGACTTACATACGGAGTAACTTAAACATTTAGGTAGTACTTATTTAATAATAGCTTAAGTCTAAGATTTGTGTCGTGCCAATAAAAAGGTTCTGACTCAGCTTAATGTTCCGGATACTAATGTACCCACAACGCTGGTATTCTATTATAGAGTTAAATGCAATTTTTCCTAATCCTAATTTCTTATTTTCTATTTACTATGTTTTCTTAACTAAGTAATATATTGCCCGTATTGTTCTTATACTATCTAATTTATAACATTTATGTAAGAACTGCCAGCGACGGTAAAAGCCACCTCCATATTTTTCCATTTGCACCTGTTCCTTGCAAGAAAGAGTACTCCATGTCTTACCCGGAACTTTCGCGATGTCGTTCTCCCATCTTTTCAATGGCCAAGCGGGTCTTCTCTTCCAATCCGTGGGATGCCACTTGGTAACAATTTTTGTCCATCTACTATCACTGAATGTGACCCGCCCATCTCCATTTAAGTTGCAGAATTAGCTTTATGGCGTCTCTTGCTTTGGTCTCTCGCCTTATATCAGAGCACCTAATGCCGTCTTTTAGTTTAAGCTCAACTATACTCCTCTCCAAACCTCTTTGACATGTCCTTTTTTTCAATGTCCTGATTGAGAGAGGCCAGGACTGGCATGCATAGGTAAGACATGACATGGTCTCTAGCGCTTTTGTTTTTAATCTTATGGGTAAATTTCCTTTAAAAATTTCCTTCATGCTCCAATATTTTTTCCATGTATTGGCGATTCGTGTATCTATTTCCTTGTCAATAGAGTTTGGAATGACATCAGATGACCAAGATAGATATATTCTTCTACGTATTCTATAACTTTCGATTGAATTTGTATCTGACTGCGTGTGGAGTTTGTGATAATTTCGTTTTGCACATTGCCGGTGCATAACTGCCCTTTTTATTTTGAGAAGAGGCTAGTGGGCTGGAAAAAGTTTGATGCTGCTGATTATGACATATTGTGGAATGCACTCCCATTGAACATAAGACAGTCGAAGTCACTGGGCATATTTAAAAATGTTGTTAATTTTTAATATCTCGCTCGATTATGACGACTGTTATTTATTTATCTATTCTAACTCATATTTAAGTATTTATGGTATGTTAAAAGATGTATTAGTTTATTGAATTTTTATTTTTTATTTATTTAATCGTAAAATACAGAATAAAAGTTTTACATTTAAAAGTTGTAAAACATAAACTCTTAAGAGTTTTACCGTTACACCCTGCTCCGTCGACAATCATTGGTCGTAAATCAACAACACGATCATATTTATTAATAGTATTGCTGTATTTGTGTAGTCTGGTTTATGTATTCGTATGTATTTAATGAATGTATGTTTTAAACAGTGTACTCCACCTTTTCTTGGTTTTCCTAATCCTAAGGTTGCCGTCTTTTGCATCCTACTTCATTCTTGAGGTATTTTTCTTTTTTTTTTCTGAATGATGTGGTGTACAAAAAAAGATTATAAATATATAAATAAATGAATATTATTATGTGGTCAGGCTTTATGCATTCCGAAACACATTTTTTTTAATCCATAGACTAGCGCTTGATTGTAATCACACCCGAAAATAAGTGATGATGCGGCCTAAGATGGAGTGCGCTTGCCTAGGAGATGTATTTCCACTCTTGATTTGAAGGAACCCATATTATAGGTATCGGGGAAGACGGAAACCGAAAAAGAATTCCAGATCTTTGCGAACTCTTTAGCAAACTTTAAAACGAGACTTAAGGTAAGGTCAGAACTACCTGTATTTGTTGTTACAGCCCTCGCCCCACAACTAAAGTCAAGGTGATACGACAAAGGAAGTTCCCCACCTGGAGACTTAAGATGTACCGCTGAACTACATGTGTGTCCATGAGTTTATAAAACTGAAGTTCTTCAAGTGGAATTTATAACTGAAATTGTAAATTTATTTTCCGTCTCAATATCTTTTTCGTTTTTCAAAAAACAACATCGATTTGTTTATGTATTAACTAGTTTCGCGTTTTTTGTGTGGTGGGTAGCTTAAGCGGTGGTTACCACCCTACCGACAAAGACGGGGCACAAAGCGACTTAGGGGTAGGGATAAGGGGTATGAGTTTTACAACTGCCATACCCCTAACAGGCTGGTCCGCCTTCCATCATTAATATAATACCAGTGTTTGTCAAGGGTGTTCTAGTGTAATAAAAAAAAGTTAGATGCCCATGTGTTTATATAATATAAAGACTACTATGGAATTTGTGATTTAAACTGTAAAAGAATTTACTTCCTAATTATACTACCTTTTTCAAACATGAGCAATGAATTTTTATTATATGTAGACTATTGCTATTCCTGAGCAATTTAAATTGTCTGCTAAACATAAGGATACTGCGCAAAGCTTTCTTTACGTTGTTGGAAAGCAACTGATATAGTTCGACTCATACTTTGTAATAGTTGAAGCAAGCTGCAATTGTAGCTTCGTTCAGTTAGTCAACTTTACCATACCGCTGATTGACTGATACTGATTATTGCATTCAGCGCATCGAAACTCGAAGTTCAAGAAGTCATAAAATTTAATTCGTACTATATCTGCAGTTGAACTTTGAGGTTTTACGTCCCCTTTCTTCGAAGTGCTATAACATATCTCAAAACGTAACTAAAACGGAGAAAGCTTTTAAATAAAAAAAAAGTAAAAAGTGCAAATTGGCTTCAAGTTCAAGAAGATTCGAGAAACACGCCCAAAATAAGCATTTATATCAAATTAATAAGTTATATAAAGATTTAAAAAAATCGAATTCTGATTCTGAATCGCCCTGGCGGTTTAAAAACATCGCTTGAAGCAATATAGTTTTGTATAATTCACCTTATAGTCTGTGTGCTCGGTGTTGAAACATTGAAGAAAAGACAAATTGCAGATTTTCACTGTTTTATGTAAAGAAAGCGAATTAAGCTTAACTTTTTTTGTATATTATGGAATACTGTAAAGTAACGCCTATCCAATAATATAAAGAAAGACTGTATCTCATAATGGGATTAAATATGGTTGCATTACTATACGCAGTTAACTTGATATACTTAAGATGATCATCATCATATAAACTCATTACCGGCCCACTATAGGGCACGGGTCTCCTCCCACAATAAGAGGGGGTTAAGGCCGTACACCACCACGCTGGCCCAGTGTGGATTGGTGGACTATTCCTATTCATTATCATCAACAGCCCACAAGCGTTAACTGCTGAACATAGGCCTTTCCAAGAGCGCGCCACCACACATGGTCTTCCGCCTTTCTCATCCAGCCGCTTCCGGACACCTTTTTAAGGTCATCTGTCCAGCGGTCTGGAGGTCGTCCCACACTGCGCTTACCGATTCGGGTCTCCACTCTAGAACACGTCTGCCCCAACGGCCATCGGTCCTACGACAGACATGACCCGCCCACTGCCTCTTCAACTTGCTTATCCTTTGAGCTATGTCGGTGAACTTGGTTCTTCTACGGATTTCGTCGTTGCGAATTCTATCCCGAAGTGAGACTCCCAGCATAGCTCGCTCCATAGCGCGTTGCGCGACTTTAAATTTGTGAATCAGGTCGACGGTCAGTGTCAACGTCTTGGCTCCAAATGTCATTAGCACTGGAGCACAACAAGACTATTCCTATATCTCTTTAATATATTTTAAACTACACACCTTTGAGAACTTTATACAGAACTTTCAGGCATGCAGGTTTCCTCACGATGTTTTCCTTCACCGTTGAAGCAAGTGATATTTTAATTACTCAAAACGCACATAATGTAGAAAAGTAAGAGGTGCGTGCTGGGATTCAAACTCGAACCTCCAAAGACCCAAAGACTCCAAAACCTCGAAGCTGAGCTCCAACCCATGCGCTCTCACCGATTATATTAGACCTACTTGAAAAAAATGAATTTTGAATTTGTCACACACTTTGAAAATGCCTTCTCTAAGCACTCGTACACCAAAGAATCCTCAGGAGATGTTGTCTTTACAATGCATAATTTCTATTTTTTATTTATCTATTATCATTTATTATTTTTCTTTTTTTTTTTTTTTATATTATTAACACTGCTTAAGAATAAATTAAAAAACACTATTAAAAAAAAAAACTTCCACCCTCCGCTTGCGGGGCTTTTGAATGCCCAAGCAACCGGTGGTCAGGGCTCCAGAGTGAGAAACCTCCTCACAATACGCGCCGTTTCAAGGACTACTGCCTTCTGTATCCGACCCTTGATCCAACAACCAAGCGAAAGCTTCTTGAGATGTTGGTTGAAGCTTTTCGCGAGAAGACCATTGACTGAAACGACTATCGGAACAACAACGGTCGACTCAACACTCCACATGGCGGTAATCTCGTGAGCAAGGTCCAAGTATTTAGATACTTTTTCCTTTTCAGCTTTCACCAGATTATCGTCATGTGGAATAGTTATGTCAACAATTATTGCACGGCGCACTGATCGATCGACTAGCACTATATCAGGTCTATTAGCTGTAATATACCTGTCAGTGATAATCGTTTGATCCCAGTAGAGCAATGCACTGCTATTTTCAAGAACTGACGCTGGGTCGTACCTATAGTAAGGCATCTCAAAATCGATAAGGCCAAACCGAAGAGCAAGTTGTTGATGAACTATCCTGGCTACTTGATTATGTCTGTGCAAGTATTCGCCTTTAGCAAGATGAGAACACCCGGAAACTATATGCCTGAGGGACTCCCCAGGACGATGACACGCTCGACATATGTCTAGAGTGCCATCTTTCATAATGTGTTTCCGGTAGTTTCTCGTCTTGATGACTTCGTCCATAATTGCACAGACAAAACCCTCGGTTTCCCCAAATCGGTCACCGAACTGTAACCAGGATACAGATGCGATTTGATCTACATCTGGTCCCGACAGGGCCTTGTAGAATCTGCCATGCAACTCCTTACTCTTCCATACCGCCACACGATCTGAGTTGCTAATTACTTTTGGCTTGCGCCAGTTCTCTTTGCCAAGGAATAGTGGAGTAAGACCCTTATCTACTGCAACGACATCCTTACACATACCCATATTCATTCTAAGAAAATGATCTCTAAGATTGCACACCTCACGATTATGAAGGTTCTTGGCATTCAGAAGACCACGTCCTCCACACTTGCGTGGGATGTACAACCTCATTACAGAGGAACGTGGGTGATGCATACGGTAAGCCGTCAACAGTTTGCGAACTTTACAGTCCAGAGTGTCCAGTTCAGTTTGAGTCCACTTTAGAATGCCAAAAGTGTATATGAGTAAGGGCATGACCCAGCTATTAAAGGCACGCACCTTATTACCACCTGATAAAAGACTCTTTAGTACTTTTTTCAGGCGGCTAAAGAAGCGCTCCTGCACTACCTGTTTCATGAGCCCTTCATTCCAAGATATTTATAGGTCTCCCCTTCACGAAGTGATTTGAGAATAATAGTTTCTGAAAGAACTATATTCTCAGAGCTCACAACCCTACCTCGCTCTACATTGATTACCGCACACTTGTCTACACCAAATTCCATCCCTATGTCATTGCTAAAGGTCTGAGTTATCTTTAACAATGCCATAAGGTCTGATCGTTTTGATGCATACAGCTTGAGGTCATCCATATACAGTAAGTGAGATATGAGCTCACCACCCCTGCGAAGGCGAAATCCTATAATTTATAATTTCTATTATTATTAATTCTTATTATATATTCTTATACCTACTATTCGGTAACGGTAACGGTAACGGTATTCTTCTACTGTTCGAAATACCAGATCATTTCTACCGCGCACTTGCAAATTATGGAACAATCTCCCATCTGATGTGTTTCCTCAAAAATACAATCTAGGGTTATTCAAGGGGCGGATAAACAAATTCCTTAAAAGCCGACAACGCATCGGTGGCTCCTCTGGTGCTGCCCATAAACAATGGGCGGCGGTGATCACTTACCATCAGGTGACCCACTTGCTCGTTTGCCCGCTATTAATATATAAAAAAAAATAAAATCTAGGACAATCTTATAACAGAAATACGGAGTTCCCAAAACCCAGTTTAGTGCACTCAACTCCATTATGCATCTATAACTTTGGGTGTCCTAACGTAATTTTTATTTCACAAGTGCTTTCCAAAACCCCTTTTTTACAGTACACGAGCTCCCGCGGTACGGAGTGGACATTTTAAAATGAATTTATAAATATTTATGGTGTTAACAACTTTGCATTGTTCCACTGTTTTGCTGGATGCACAAATTTATGTACATACATTATTCCGTACACTGGAGTGAAAATGGGGAGGGGGGGGGGGGCTTGTTTTTTTATTTGTTTATTTCGAAAAAGTTACTTTTAGTGCGTATTGGGACGAGTTTCACCTAGAAACGATTTTGTTGTTTTTTTAATTATAAGGTTCGTCCTGTATCTACTATCCACCAATGGCGAGGATATTATTTATGTGTTAAAGCACTGCCTGCCTATATTTTGCAATTAAAATTAACTGCCTCAAAGGCAGCTGGGTTCTGTTTTCGTAGGACGATAAGATTTGAGAGTAGACCTATATTATCACATCAAAGTAGACATATGTTTAGTAATAGTAAATGGCTTTACGTGCTCTTTGGGAAATGGGTGGCTGATGTTAATTTTCAAATTCCAAGCTGGTCTCCAAGGTACCACCTTTCGGCCCCAATCCATCAGTTCTTTGAGCTCCCCCGTCCGCCCCGGGTTTTGCACACTTTCTCTTAAGAGCACAATATATAACACGGAAAGAAAGATAAGAAAAATCAAACCTATTTCTTTTCACATGCCCTGTCAGAAATCAGTTTTCCATTAGCTCAGTTGGAGTACAAAACGATTTGCCACATAAGCTCGGGGTAGGGGATAAAAGACAAAAATCACACATTGACCGACCCTTGCTGACGAGGGTCGCGCGAGGTAATCTAATTGAACATGATTTATAGAACAAATGACGCGGGATTTTGATGTTCTGCATGTGGCAAATGTTTTTTTTTATTCTTCTTAAGGTTAGCCCTAGACTGCAATCTCACCTGTGATAAGTGATGACATGATGCAGTCGAAGAGGATAGGCGGGCTAACCTGTTAGGGAGAATGACAGTCATATTAGACCCATATCCCTAATTGGTTTCTACGCGAGATCGTACCGGAACGCTAAATCGCTTAGCGGCACGTTTTTTTTTCGGTAGGGTGGTAACTAGCTACGAGGGAAGCCTCTCACCTCACCAAACCAGAGGAGATTCAGAAATTATATAAATAAATTTCGTCTGCCGGTAATAGAACTCAGAACCTTCCGCTTAATCCACAGCGCTCACCGCTGCGCCAGGAGGGTCGTCAGATGTAGACATTATGATAACTATATTTTTTTTTTGCTTATTTATTGAAGTTATACTTCTTTTGGTGCGTTTGGGAAAAATGGTGAGAGTAAACTTTTACGCTGCGCGCACACCTCGTCACAAAAAACCGACACCGTGAATTTCTAATGTCAGTGTCGTTTTTTCTACAAATAGAATAAGGCGAAAGATAAAATTTTTGAAAAGATTTGTATCTTGTTACGCCAAAGAAGTATAACTTCTAACGCGTGTACATAAGAGTGTTCTTACGTGCGTTAGAAGTTATACTTCTAACGCACGTTTACACACACGTTTACACGTTACACGTTTTTTTTATTATTCATAATTCATACTGTTTTTTTTTTTAATTACATAATTACTAGTAATAATTTACGGATCACACAGATGGCTAATCTAACGGGAACGCCTATAAACGGACCAACTATGGCATTGCAACAATGCTGCTTAGAGGCAAAAATAAGCAAGGCGATAGTTCTGATGGTATTCAATAAAGAGTATTTTGATTTTGTTTTTCGTTTTTTTTTTTATTATTTATCACAGGTACGCACATGTACAAGTAAAGTAAAGTAATTATCTTATATCTTTAAACGAGCAATTCTTGTATATATACAATTGGAATCTCGGAATCGGCTCTAACGATTTTCATGAAATTTAGTATACAGGGGGTTCTGGGGGGCGTTAAATCGATCTAGTTAGGATTCATTTTTAGAAAATGTCATTTTATTTGTGTTTTCCAGTAATAACCGATTTGGTGCAGACGAAGTTGCACGGGTCTGCTAGTAATACTTAATTATACAACCAAATGCGTACCTCACATCTTAAATTATATATATATATATAGCACCTGCATCTTTATTAGAAAATCAATAAACAAAACAATCCACACTAATATCACTTTCACAAAAAAGAAAATTGGTTGCCTGTAAAGTCGGTATACGGGCGAAAGTTTTACGTGACAACGACTTTGAGTGGTAAAATAATTTTAATGTGAATATTCATTCGTATAGTAGGAAGAAGGATGAAATAATAGTAACAATTTAAAACATTTATTTATACAAAGAATTATATTTAAAACATTAATTTATACAAAGAATCTCGCACTGAATTTCATATTAACAAAATTTTATTTTTACCTTTACACATACATACGTATTTATATACAAATATACATACAATAACTTGCAATACATTTGCGTACAATGAAACAGCGTTTACTACAAAGGGACGCGTGCCTTTCACTTTTTATGTCTGTCTCTCTCGCTCTTAGGCGGGCTAACCATGCCCGAGTGGAAGGGACGCGTGCCTCTCACTCGCTCTCATTGTGAGCGCATAACGTGAGCGGAGCGTAACGCAGTTTCTTGAAGTGTCACCCGGCAAACCAATTTATAAGACGTTGTCACGTCAAAAATAAAACTCGTCGAGCCAGTTTCCTTACCTTACCTAGAACAAGAACAAGTTATGGTAAAAAATCCCTTACCTTTAAAGGCGCCAAATTTTATAATAAAATACCTATACTTATAAAAAATGTAAACTCATTCAATGTATTCAAAACTAAATAAGCTTCTTATATATTAAGTAATACCAATAAATTTAAAGACGAATACATTGAATGAGTAGATAATAGAAAAATTGAATTTAGTTTAGTCTAATGGCGAAGTGTGTTAATTTATTATAGAAAACTAAGTTTCCTATGTAAGTGACTCAGGTCTTTTTATGGGAATAAATGTCTTTAAACCTTAACCTAAATTGGTGAGTATGTAATTGTAATATGATTTAATTCGACTGTTATCGCAAGAGATTTTTTTAAATAATAGTTTACATGTGTTTCGAACTTTATCTTGTATCCATAACACAAGTGTATCAAAAAAGTGGCACTAAATTATTATGAGGTGCGCGAAAAACTGTGTCGCTTGTCCAATGAATCATGTTCTATTAGATTCTCTGTCACTGACCCGTGTCACGAGTCGATATGTGACTTTTATCTCTTGCGTGACATTATGCCGCAAATCTTTGTAAGTCAGTTATAATATAATGAAGACTTTAGACGGCCGATTGGCGCAGTAGGCAGCGACCCTGCGAGCGAGTCAAGGCTGTGGGTTCGATTCCCACAACTGGAGAATGTTTTGGTGATGAACATGAATGTTTTTCAGTGTCTGGGTATTTATTTGTATATTATAAGTATTTATGTATATTATTCATAAAAAATACGCTTACTTTTGGGCTAATTTGGCGATGTGTGTAGTGTCCAGTGGCGTGCACTGTGTTTCTTACCAGGGTATATGCATACAGCAGGAAAATTGCATAAACAGCAAAAATCCTCCTTTTATACGACTTATATATCAATTTTAGGGTATGCAGTGCTTTTGGGCATCTATGAAGTGCACGCCACTGGAAGTGTCGTAGTATATTTATATACACGAGTATATTATTATTAAGACAGGAAATAGCATTTTAATAAGTGGACTCAAATTAATACTAATATTGTAAAACTCTGAGCCTCTCAGAAAGCCGCGGAGAGAGCTGCGTCAGGTGTATATCATCATGATTGAAAAATGAGATCTTATTTTATCCGTCATTTATCAATTAATATAAAATAAATATTTTTCACCACGAATACCCGTGAACTTAAAGTTAAAATCCATTTAAAATCCCCTTAAAATAAAAGCAAGCATGAAAAGATAGCTTGCTTGATAATTGCTCATTAAAACAGAATAGAAGAAAAAAAGTACAAGTCAATTGCCATTTGTGTAACATAGCCGGCCTTATCCCTTATAGTGATTTCTTACAGGCAGCCATCATTCTTTAAGTTGACTTGGATATAAATCAAACTCATCATCATCATCTCAATAACCCATTAACGGGAAGAGAAGGGGTTAAAGCTATAGTCCATCATGCTGGCCTACTGCGCAATGGACTCCACACACCTTTGAGAATATTACGTAGAAATATCAGGCATGCAGGTTGCATAGCCTGTGCATACCCTCTATGCACGCCACTGCATAGAACCAACCCTTTAAAACTAAACAGCTTTCTAACCAAAACTTTAAAATAATTGAAAACAGAGAAAGTCAATTGGAAATCCGATACTGTGTATTTGTAAAGTAATTAAAACTTGCTCATTAGGGCTAAGGAATGCTCTAACTTATTTGCTTTCGATCTACCCCCGCAACAGTGCCAAGTTAAATTACTTTCAAGGTAAATAATATTAAGTTTGTTTATTTCTTGTTTCGTTAAAGTTAATAGCTGTTTTAATAGCGTCGCCCGAATTCGGGATAATATTTAATTATAATATTAATTAACTTTATATATTTTGTAGCTTGTTACTTATTTAAATCGAAAAACAACACAATAACTTCAGGCCTCGATCTTATTAAAGACTTTTGACCCCTGGCGTATAGTCTGACGGGAGAGAGTATAGACGGGAAGAAATATTCAAACTCTAGAAAAGTTGCATGTGTGGTTTCAAGGGCTTTCCTTTTAGTGGTTATTTATTAATGACCACAAGGTCAAACGGGCTAGGCTATCGTCGTACATCATGCCTGTTGGAAAGCAATGATGAGGTCTAGGCTGGATTGCCATTGTCTAGAAAATGCTTATTCATTCTTGGCTAGAAGTTACTCAAGTTATACCTGGCAGAACCCAGTTGCCGGCAAGGCGTACCACATCAAAATTCAAAATAAATTCAAAATTCAAAATTCATTTATTTCAAGTAGGCTAATATAAGCACTTTTGAAACGTCAAGTCTGTCTGTTTGTAGTGGTTCTACCACCGGTTCTGAAGGCAGATTCTACCGAGAAGAAGCTGGCAAAAAACTCGGCAACAATTTACATTTTGCATTTTAACATTCATTTTTCTATCTTGTGAGAACCTTGTCATTAAAAAATTCATCAATAATTGTATAGTAACCTTAAGGGTACCTATCGTAGCTGGTTTTATACTTATCGTAGCTGGTTTTATACCTACCTAATATGCGTTTACAAATGCGATGTCGCATTTCCAGCATCTTGGAACCCCAGCGTCCAACGGTTTTCGTAACGACGTGCCCCATCTCTTGCCAATTTAGTTTCGCAGTTCGTTGACCTTGATAGGTTACTTTAGTTATCCATGATTGCTTGGTAAAAGAAATACATTTTATGGATACAAAATCTGAAGATTCTCTAACATATAATAATACTAGCTGTTGCCCGCGACTTCGTCTGTGTTTGTTTTTTGATGTGGCATTAAATTTAGTTGTAGTTCTAAAAAAAAATATGTATTCAGTATCACTAAGCCTTAAATGAGGGGTTTGCGGCTGTCCGCTGTCATTCTTTCCTCTATCTCCAACCACAGTTTGGGCAAAATTAAACACATTATAATCTCTGTAGTACAAAAATAATTATTTAAATCGGTTATAATTTGTCGGAGTTATGGTGTAAAATCGTCAAACACTCATCCCTTCTCCCTAGAAACCTAGCTTAACGTCGGGATAAAAAGTATCCTATATTACTTCTAACACGTCCAAGAATATGTGTACAAAGTTTCATGAGGACCGGTTAAGTAGTTTTTGCGTGAAAGCGTAACAAACAAACTTACATTCACATTTATAATATTAGTAGGTATAGGGATAGGGATAGTGTAGTCCGCCAATCCGCATTGGACCAGCGTGGTGGACTACGGCCTAAACTCCTTCCCATTGTGGGAGAAGATCCTTGCCCTGAAGAGGGTTGGTAATGGGTTGATATGATGCTGATGATGATGACCTACGTAGTAATATAATAAGTCTGGTTTTGACCTAATTTGACTGAACTAGTCAAGGTGGGCTGTAAAGAAAGCCTTAAAACACATAAAATACCTACTGGATTTTTATAACATTGTGTCTTTTATAGTAATACGAAAAACCTCACCGTACTCGCCCATCGATCTTTGAGTTGTAGTACCTAACCTACAAAAACGGTAACTTGATTACGGTTTTTGTAGGTAAGGTAAAAAAAAATTGAACACTTGATGTTCAATTTTTTTTTTGTTTTTATGTGCGTTGCTTTTTAGTTTGCACGAAATTAACATTAATTAGACATTTTTTTCGATATTCAGAAATAATTTTTGTTCAGTATCTTTAGGACTACTCAATTCAATAACAATTAGGTCACTAGAAGCAAGAGCAAACTTGCGACAGTCTTTGGTAAGAAAAAATGTTGAAGGAGTAATCTTACTGATACTAAAAAAATGAAGTCTGATAATAAAATAAATAAAAAAAAAAAAAAGCCTTTTAATTCTTGCTTACATACTGATAACATCAACAACACAAAATAAACAGAAAAAATAAAAAAAATAACAAGTGATTCAATTAATAATTGTTATCTGGTGTTATATAACTTCTAGCAGGAACCCCTCTCATGCGAGGGTAAAGGCCTCCTCCAGAGATGACCACCGGTCTCTATCCTTGGCTATTTGCATCCAGTTTATGCCGGCAACTTTAACGATATCGTCAGACCATCTTGCATACGGTCTGCCTACCTTTCTATGGCCTGCAGGACCTGTCCATGACGTTAGCCTTAATGTCCAACGGTCGTCAACCATCCTAGCTATGTGGCCTGCCCATCGCCATTTTAATCTTTGGGAGTAATGAAGGGCATCTGTTACCATCGTCTTTTGTCGTATGACATCATGGCGGATTTTTTGAATTCTTTCTCAGACAGTCTGATATGAATGGATTTTTATTACTCAATCACGATGTTCTGAACTAATCTATATGAGATTTGACACAAAAATAGATCTAGTCTGGAATAGCACATAGGCTTCTTTTTATATCGGGGAACAACATAGCGGTGACAGCCTAGTGGTTAGAACGCCGGCTTCACTATCGCAGGACCGAATTCGAATCCCAGCACGTATCTACCTCTAATTTTTCTAAGTTATGTGGGTTTTAATTAATTAAAATATCACTGGTTCACTTGTCACTACAGTTCCCCATAATGTTCTCAAAGGCGTGTTAAGCCCAACAATCCGCACTGGGCCGGCGAGGTGGACCACTGCCTAAACCCTTCTAATTGTGAGACAAGACCCGAGTCCTGTAGTCGGCCGGTAACGGGTTGTTAAGATGACCAGGTATTTCTTCCTTCTTGAACCGTTTGTCAATCAATCTCTGCCCAGTTGCGTATAATTTGTGTGATGTTTGCGCAACCTATAGATAATTGCCAAAAACGAGTGAATTCATTGCTAAGTTAGGGCGTAAAGGAAGGACAAATAAACAATAGTACTCTTTATATTAGTTTTTAATTTAGCAGTTGCGTATAATTTGTCTGATGTCCGCGCAGCCTTGAGATAACTGACTGTAGCTTTTAACTGCTTGGAATACAGTACAGTACAGTATTACACGAATTTCTACTATTTCTGTTAAAATAAAAAAGGTAGTAATAGAACCTAGTATTAAATACTACTGTTGCCCGCGTTCTTTGTCGCGTTCATTACAGTTTTTTTTTCAAATGGCTTGTTTTAATCGATCGTTTTCCCGGGATACAAAGTAGCCTACGTTCCTCTCCATCATTTCAAGTACTATAACCAAAAGTCAAATAGATGTATTGCTTAGTAAAGATTTATTTAGGTACTAGCTGCTGCCCGCGTCCTCGTTTATAAAGGCTTTTTACAAATCCCTTGGGAACCGTTTTATTTTCTAGGATAAAAAGCCTATTTTACTCTCCGTCATTACAACTACTATAACCAAAAGTCAAGTACATTCATTGCTTAGTTAGGGCGTAAAGGAAGGACAAGTAAACAAACAAATTTTGACATTTATAATATTAAGTATATATAGTGCTAGCTGCTGCCCGCGTTCTCGTTTATTAAGTATTTTTATATATCCCTTGGGAACAGTTTTATTTCCTGGGATAGAAGCCTATATTACTCTCGTCCCTTTGACTAAATCCTTGCCAAAAATCAAGTTAATTGGTTATATAAGATATATAAATATATATAAATATATATATATATATATATCTGAAACAAGTCCCGAGACTATAATCAGATGTGCTGGGTGAGTTATTGGCAGTTACAGACGAGGGAGCCATCGCTCAACCGTCCGTCAATTGTCGAGCACGTCAGCTCGTTTTTAGGCGTTTCATACGGGGACCTACTAGTAAGCTAGCAAGACAGTTTGGGTGTTTGTCTAGGCGTACTTTGTGTTTTTTGCAGAACCGGCCGATTTCCTCAAATACCGATGGCATTTCGAGATACTGATAGATCTCGTCGTTGCGTGCGAACCAGGGAGCATCAGTGATTACCCGTAGAATTTTGTTTTGGACCCTTTGGATAAAGTTGCGACTAGTTTGTCTGATGTCAGCGCAACCTTTAGATAATTGACTGTAGCTTACAACTGCTTGGAATACAGCAAAAACCAGTAATTAATCCCTCGACGCCGACTGCGGATCGTTGCTCGCGACAGTGTTCGAATAAAAAAACGACGCGACCCGCCCCCGACTTCGTCGCGACTCCAGTTGGCAAAGTTCTTTAGGAGCAGCCGTAAAAACTTTGTAAGGAAGTGAATTTTTACATTCTTACATAAAAAACTTTGCTAATTAACAATTTAATTTTATGGTCCCTGATTTTGTAAGTGGGTAAGCTCTTGGTTTTAATAGTGTAACGTACGTCGGAGCTTCTGCCCCTGTATTTTTTACCTTTTTCACGTAACTTTTAGTGAAATATTTGTCGACCTTTACGGGGCCCAGTGGAGAGCATCTTCTAGCATGGTCTTAAAAATAGGCGTTTCTGGGATCAATCCCCAGCAGAGGCAATTAAAATATCTCTGGTACAGTCTGATGACTATTGCTATATTATGGCTTGTACCACCTGGGCACAGAATTAGAAATGTACAGAACCCTCATTCAACGACAATAATTACTAAAAAAATAAATAACACTAAATCATAGCTTACTTAAACCGGTCTTCACCGGAAGTAATTCAATAATATTTGAAAAATTACACTATATTTAAAAACGAAGGATAGAATATATGTAGTTATTTCACACAAAAAATATGCAGCAAACATAAAAGTTAATTCTGATTATTATTATATGAAGATTATTACGTACCTAAATTAAGTGAATCTTATTTTACAATGAGCTGAATGTAAAATAATTAAAGTTAACACATTTATTATCTTACCAAATACTCGTTCACCAAATTCAACCTCAAACCATTCCAATTATTAAATAAAAAGTTAAACCGGAAATGCAAATCCTACAATTAAACTTTGATCACAACATTTAAATCCCAAATGTCAACACGCGGGGGCAGTAAAAATGTGTATAATTAGAATGTAAAGCCCCGGGGCCTTGGTGACCGTGGCACAGCTTGATAGATCGATATTTGTCGTGCCCTTCGACCGATAAGGGTTATTTATGGATACATACGGGCGGCTAATGCGTTTGGAAATGCTACGTTTCTCCCAGCCGTTAGGGGTTATTCACGTTCACTTTTATTAATGCAAATAATAGCTTAAATCAGATATTTCCTTGTGGACTTATTCTTCAGCAATTCTTATCTCTTGAAGCCTATCAAAACTGAATGCTACGAACTTTTCAGTGGTAAACTTTAACATCTATTCTGATAAGGTAAATTTTTTGCGTCACAAATTGTAGTCTGAATGTATTACGATTTACATGTATTTGATATCAACTTACTGGAGTGTGGCTGGGATCCCATGTAGATTTTTTGCAGGGCTGATATAACTGTGCGAATCATGCTGTGCGGCATATCGAATGCATTTAGGTAGTTTTTAGAATAAATTACTGTCTAGGTATTAAACCTAAAATAATTTATTTGTTTCACAGTCATCTCGCACTGATAATTAGACAAAAAACTGTTTGACAAAAGTTTTTTTGTCTAATGGGCACGCTCAAAGTGAGTTCATCAACTTAACTGAGTTAAACATTGTCCGTCATAATAGTTTGTAACAGTAAACGGAAAGTGTGTGTTATAAACCCGTATGCTTTCATTTAAATGCAAATGAGGCAAATATAAACTTGTAATATCAAACAATTGTTTTCTTAAGATCTTAAGATGCCAGCGTTGACTCTAATTGTATATTGGGGATGATGTTAATGGAATTCAAAGATCTAAGGCTCCTTTCCAGAATTGCGTTAGTGGATTCGTTGTTCCACTAACGCAGGGGAACGCTGGGGTTCCTTACGGGATGTTATATGTTCTATATATATATGTTATATGTTATATATATATATATGTTATATGTTGATGTTATATATTATGCAAATTGACATCCATACTTGTGATAGTATTTTTGTTTGCTTGTCCTTTCTACCTAACTCAGTAAACAATAGATTTTAATATTTACACAGCAATAAGATGATGGCGTCAACCGTAAAATTTTAACTAAATCTACGAAGGTTCCAAACCCACAAGTAAAAAAAGAACTTTATTGATCAAAAAAATAAATCATGTACAAACTCTTATAACAAATAAATAAATCATACAAGCATAATCCTAATTTTATGTGGCATTTAAATCGAAAACAGTCACTAAAACTATTTCCAGCCGCATATAACGCAACATCCCAGCGGCAATCCCATTTCTGAAATGCAAGGTCATTTGGAAAAGGTTACTAGGACACGAACTTTATAGAGTATCACTAATACTTGAATAACGGAAAGTTACGATTTTAATTGATGTATATTGCAGTTTTCATTTCAAAAGTAAGCTAAATTTTTTTTTTGACGTGACAACGTCTTTTAATTCGATGGAGCCGGCTGCACGCACGAAAAAACATGACGTATGCGACGTTACCTCGTTCTGAGGCGTTCCATTCAAGGCTTGAAGTGCAAGCGAGAGCGCGGAACGAGCGACAAAGAGGAACAGTCGGCCGCCGCGTTCGACATCTGTCTCGCTTCTACTTGAGTGAGCGATGCGTCCGCGTGGACAGCTTCTATACAATAATACATTTACATGTTTTCGGCAAGGATGAAGTGCAGTGAAAAGCGAATGTGGTGTCAATTGTTTATAGCAACGATAATATCTATCAAAGAAATAAAATTAAAATTTTCTTTTGAAAAATGATTTCTTACGACGTTGTCACAGTCAACTATCGTCAGTAAGCCGACTTTACAGACAACCATTTTTTTTTATAGTAATGTCGACCAAGCATATGGTCCAGACAAGAAGAAGAGTATGCAAGAAACACATCTTACAAGTTGCCATCCTGTACCAGCAACCTGAGGCGTAGGTGTTAAACCTCATGTACCTCGTCAACCACGCCTTTGAACCGGGACCCGCAATGCTGCTAAGCGGCAACTGGTACTTCCCCAGGTGAGCTCTGGTACAAGAAGCTCTACTACTGTAATAATTGAAAACACTCTTTTACGCACTCGCACATTTCTCACCTAACTGTCTATCTTAGACGTAGTTAAATATAAATTAAAAAATAAAAAAAAACTTCGTCTTTAAATAAAAGTAAAGATACTTGACGTTTCAGAAGTGCTTATAAACTAGGCCTACTTGAAATAACTGAATTCTGAATAATGTCTACATTATTCTACTAGTCAAGCGATTTCATTTGATACCAATATAGAGAAAAATAAATGTAAACCACTATTTTGTAGCGGCGGCCACCTTGGGCCAATATTCATGAAACATAACTAAGAACATTCCAGACTAATTCACCTATCGAACTAAATAAAAAACAAAATCGAAATCGGTTGATCCGTTCGGGCGCTCTGATGCCACAGATATAAATTAATGCACACACACACAAGCTCAGTCACACATACACACAGAGTCACACACACAAACGCAAAGAAACATAAGCTTATAACAAACCGTCTTTTTTACGTCGGGGGTTAACAACATATACGTAACCTATAGAAAACCAATACACTTAAAAACGAAAGTAAAAGTCACGAGAACATTGTTAGGGGTTTCCAGAAAATATGTTCGCACATTTCTCTACGAACGCGTAGTAACTTGTGAGTCTCGCTTTGACAAATGTTAGTACATTCGTCGTCACATGTCAATGCCTTACGTAACAACCCTATGGTGGTTCTTCGCTTTAAGGTCTGCGAATTGTTACTTTACATTAAAGTACTTCAGTAAAATAATTTCAAGCAACGTCTTTCAACATTAGTGCACAGCCGCATATTAAAATTCTTTGAACACGTCTCCCGGAGAGACAACTACTCCATAGGACGCCTTGTTGTGCAGGGCAAGGTAGCAGGCACTAGAGCGCGCGGTAGGTCACCCATGCGATGGTCCGATCAAATCAAATCTTCAGTGGGAGGTCCCTTACATGAGTGTACCTATCTCCAAATAGGGAGAAGTGGTGAATGATCGTGAGGCGAGTAACAACTGCCATAAAACAATGTCCCACAGTGACCACGACCACTCTGGCAATAGTGTTACGACAAAGAACAAGAAGAAGAAAATAATTTCACAGTTTTTTTTGTACTAAAAGTTGACGGACCAAGTATTAACCTGAGCAACACGGATATGCAAGGAAGACGTGATACAAAGTGCCGCTCCGTGTCCATCAACGCTACGCTTAAGTGTTAAAAACATCTCTCATAGAAGATGATTTTTCGTACATATTTATTCCTGAAAAATTCCTGCGAGAATTTCGCAGGAATTTTTTATTTTACCGGGATGATAAGGCATGCCGTCTTCACGCAAGCTTCGCAAAATTTCACTAAGAAAAGTTAAGCGCGAGCTATGCATAGGTAACAAATGCTACTTTTTCATCCCTCAGGTACTTTTTTTTTTTCAGGCGACTTTTCCGGGATTAATATCCTATGTCCATCTCCAAGATACAAACTACATGTATGCTAAATTTCCTCAAGATCGGTTTAACCGCTGAGCCAAAGATAGGTTACAAAAAACTAGACACAATTTCGCATTTATAGTATAAGTATGGATGATTTACAATAGAATAAAACAGCACCTCGTGATCCGTAGTCATGAATTCTTTTTCAATTTGATGAAGAAACTCCAAAAATCCAAGAATAAAATCAAAAATGCGCAAAGGCGGACTTATCGCTTTAATAAGCGTTCTCTTCCAGTCAACCTTTAATAGAAGAATCAAGTTTACTAGATACACCAACGGGGCAGATATCAAAAACTCGACCAGCTCGACTCGAATGTCCTTAACAGAAATACCATGATAGGCCAAAACCCAAGGGTGCTCTCAATATTGTCAGTGTTTCAAAACCTTGCGAGATTCCGTGACATTACATCGAATTTCTCGTCCCCGAAGATATTCGAATATGATCCATTTATTTCCTAATGTTGTTTAGAGCTTTAGTAAAAAAATATACATTAAATATTAAGTTTGACGGCCGATTGGCGCAGTTTGCAGCGACCCTGCTTTCTGAGCCCAAGGCCGATTTCCAATACTGGAAAATTGTGTGATGAGGATGAATGTTTTTCAGTGTCTGGGTGTTTATATGTATATTTAAAGTATTTATGTATGTTATTCATACATAAATTCATGTGTCATCTAAGTACTTATAACACAAGCTACGCTTACTTTGGGGCTAGGTGGCACGTCGAAAAATTGTATTTCGAAATTTGATGAGAAACACTGGGCTATCACCGTTTTCTTTTATTGCACACTAAAACATATTTAAAAGTTTAACGAGACAAAATCACAAATAGAAAAGTTACAATAGCGGCCTTATCGCTTCCAAGCGATCTCTATTTTATAACAGTTTTTGCCAAGATTAATAATCTATTAAAAAAATACATTATGAAACTGAACCATGTCTGTGTACTTGTAAAATAATACTGTAATATAATAAACAAACGGTGAAATGCAATCTCTCAGAGCCGAGCCAAATCCTTGAAAGCCTGGACGCTTGTCAAGAGTTATCTCTGCTTTGAAGCCGGGTTAAGCCTAAGGGCTCGTGCACAGTGCAAGTTATGAAACTTTGGATCACAATGAATGGTTAGCGCAACTACAAAGCTTTAACAATAACTTCCTCAGTAAACAAAACTGAGCCGTTATCTCGTGGCTATGTAGAAATGTATAAAAAATTATGACACATATTTTTACGTCATAAATTGAGTCTCATCATCGCTGAATTTAAGTGGCATACATTTTTTGACATTTTCGTATAAAGACGGGCTATTTTTACGTCATCATCGCTGAGGATATGACTTTACGTTTTATCGCGACTTTGACAATAGTCAGACGTTTAATCACCATTTAAGATTTAGTTTTGGTAGTGATATTTTGTAAAACATTAGATTGGTGAACTTTGAATTGGGTTAGTAACATTGGGTTTTGTTTTTCTATGGCACCGAAACCTCAACGATGCTTATTTTGTAAAGTTCAGTTTGACACGTCTAAAAATAATTATACTACTATACCTGCGGAATAGCAATAGTATGCCTACTAACCAACAAGCGGTCGTATCGCACATACGCCTAATATTGAATCCCGATGCGATATTTTTTTCCACGCCTTGGAATAAGGCCTAGTTTAGGGAGCTTGTGCCTCAGTTCGTCCGAGCATCCTAATAAGTATTATTAAAGCAGAAATGTGTTCGTTTATTAGTTTGTCGTTCCTTTACGTCCTAACTAGACAACCAAATAACTTGATTTTTGGCGTAGAGTTAGTTGAAAGGCTGTAGATTTGTGATTTTATTATTAGGAGTAGCATTTTCACGCATTTGCTGATAACTCTAATTTAATTAATTAATAATTTTCGAGAAATAATTCAATTGATATTTGATTCACAGCCAATGTTAATGATATTGTGGTGGGTATATTGATATAAATACAGGTGTATTTTTGATACACTTCAGGCTTTAATGCGACGCAACGATGGGTCTTAGTTGTTATCACAAGCTATTGTGTATCTGTAAAATAATACTGTAATACAATAAACAAACGGTGAAATGCAATCTCTCAGAGTCGAGCAGAATCCTTGTGAGTCTGCGCTTGTCAAGAGTTATCTTTGCTTCGAAGCAGGGTTAAGCCTTAGGGCTCGTTCACAGCGCAAGTTATGAAACCTTGGATCACAGTGAATGGTTAGCACTACTACAAAGCCTGGAGTTTATGTTCATAAGTAAACCAAACTGGGCCTTAACGGCCCAATAGCTATGCAGCAAGTGTTATGCCAATATTGTGACGTATATTTTGACCCCTAATATAGATTATGACGTGATGTGTTACGTCAGGAATTGCGGATTTGAATATTAATCGTTTTAACGGTCGTAGAACTTCTGCTAGACATTAATCTTAATTCATTTATTTATTTATTAATTAGGAAGCCAACGTTATTTACAATGCCTTAAATTTATTATAAACATTATGGTAATATTATGAATAACATATTGTATACCACTTACAGCCTAACTCTGCATGCATCATGAAATATAGACGTTTTTTCGTGGGATTGTGAACGTATGTGACCCATAATTCCTTATGACTCTGTTGATGTCATCTTCTAAGTAGAGTATACTTTTTTTGGTGCGAGGTCACCAACAGTGGAATATCTCCAGTACGAGTTTTTAAAAAAGCTTAAGGATAGGCATTGTAAGAGTTATAAAAACCTACCCATAGGTATTTACCACTCATACTGGAGATTTTCTTCATTTTATATAATATGCATACCCTGTGCATGCCCTCTATGCACGCCACTGGTCAACACTACAGCTACTTAAGAACCCAACAGCTATTAGTTTTCAAAACTACCGTTTCATTATTATTATTATCACTTCAACCGATTGAAGTCCACTGCTGGACATAGGACTTTTGTAGAGAGTTCCAAAATCCACGGTCCTGGGCTGCTTGTTTCCAGCGGCTCCCAGTGACTCGTTTGATGACGTCTGTCCACCTCGTTGGGGGCCAACCAACGCTGCGTTTACATACCTGTGTTGGGTCGCCATTCTAACTCCTTGGAACCCCAACGTCCATCGGTTCTCCGAGCTATGTGCCCCGCCCAGTTCCACTTGAGCTTTGCAACCTGCTGAGCTATGTCAATGACTCTAGTTCTTCTACGGATCTCCTCATTTCTGATTTGATCACGTAGAGATACTCCCAACATTGCTCTTTCCATCGCCCGCTGAGTGATTCTGCGCCTTCTTATGAGGCCCATAGGAAGCGAGCACGTTTCGGATCCGTAACTCTTCACTGGCAACACGCACTATTCGAAGACTTTGGTCATCAGTCACTGAGGGATTTTGGAACGCTGCCCATCCGAGTTATCCGAGTTGGATTCGGCGGTTCACCTCTTTCTCAAAATTGGACCTACCTAACTAGATCGTGTGTCTTAGATATATGTACTCGTCTACAATTTCGAGTACAGAGCTCCCAATTATTACTGCCCGTCCGTTAACCTAACATAAAATAAATAAATATTATTATAAGTATAGACACAGCCTTATTAAAGTACCGTATGACAACCCTTACACTGCAATACACATTGATTCTCGCCTGCTAGCGACGGTTGAAATAATAAAAGAATGGTCAGTCTTTTTCTTAATCCATACTAATAATACTGTTTAAAATCTGTGTTGGTTTGTTCGTAACCTATGTTCAGTTAAACCACTACACCGAACTTGATTAAAGGATACACTCACATTCATAAACTTTGGGCCCAAGAGTGAAAGTACTGGACCAAAAAATGTGCAGTATTTTGTTAAAATTAGTACAAATTTTATTATAACGTCGAACATAATTATGATATAACTTTAAATGTATATATAAAAATAGCTTTTTTTTATAGCATATTAATATTTCAACATATAAAAAAATTATGTCATAATCATCTTAGACGAACTTCTTTACATATAAATAAATATATAAATTGTTCACTTTTAACTGATATGATTCTCATAAGACGTGGGAACTTATGAGAAATCGGTGAATATTTTTATTTTTTATACCTCCTCAATTAGCCCTTGACTGCAATCTCACCTGTTGGTGAGTGATAATGCAGCCTAAGATGGTAGCGGGCTAACTTGTTAGGGACTATTTATTATTTTATTTATTAAACTCTTTATTTGTATACCACAACATTAACATATACAAAAAATAAATAGTACGGTAGTCATACCCCTTGGCGGTCTCCACATTACATAAGTAGATGGCGCTACTAAAATCCTACATCGCGCTAGCGAAGTGTTCACTAAGAATGCCTATATATACAACTTCCAAAAATGAATGTTCGGACCTCGGTCCCCGAGGAGGATCACCCGCTCGGAGGAAGATTTTCCTATTGTTACGGTCGAGCATATCACCATAGCTCCCTTACACCCTAATAGGTTTCTACGCGACATCGCAGCGGAACACTAAATCGCTTAGCGGCACGTGTTCGTTAGTAGGGTAGCAGCCACGGCCTAAGCCTCCCGCCAGGCCAGACCAGAGAAAATTAAGAAATTATAAATTTCCGAATTGCCTCTTGCCGGGAATCGAACCCGGGAACTCCTGTCAATAGGATAAATAAATAAATATATAAATATATATAATACTACAATACACACAACGCCATCTAGCCCCAAAGTAAGCATAGCTTGTGTTATGGATGCCTTTAAGAGTGGAAGCAAGGCTGATTTGCGACAGAAATATGCATTGTAGTAGTACTTCTGGAGCTCTATCATAAAAACCTCTATGTACTATTAAATAAATAAATAATAAATAAATATATAAATAAATATATTACGACAATGTACACATCATCATCTAGCCCCAAAGTAAGCGTAGCTTGTGTTATGGGTACTAAGATGACTGTTGAATATTTTTTATAAATAACTAGCGGACCCCAGCGCCATCTGTCGGGCTGATTTGTGAATCTAAACCATCCAGGGTGCCACCCAAACGCATACCGAAAAATTCATTCAAATCGGTCCGGCCGTTTAGGAGGAGTTCAGTGACATACACACGCACACAATTAATATATATATAAAGACTAGCTGTTACCCGCGACTTCGTCTGCGTCTGATTTTGTTTTTATCGTATTCAGTATCGCTAAGCCTTAAATGAGTACATGTGACTGTCAAATAATTATAGACAAATAATTTGCAATAAAATAAAATTGCGACTATAATTAAAGATCTAAGCTATCCTATCTCTTAAGTTGGACCAGACTGCTCACGGTGTGCCAATTTAATTTAAAATCGGTTAAGTAGTTTAGGAGTCCATCGCGGACAAACATCGTGACAGGAGATTTATATATATTAAGATATACATAAATACTTAGAATATACATATAAACACCCAGACACTGAAAAACATTCATGCTCATCACACGAACATTTTCCAGTTGTGGGAATCGAACCCACGGCCTTGGACTCAGAAAGCAGGATCGCTGCAAACTGCGCCAATCGGCCGTCTCTCTCGTATATTTCTTTGTTCTTTGGATACTCGTTTATTTATAACTAACTATCCCATTTACATGCAATAAGGCCTACCGATAAGACCGAACTAAAAGCAAAGTTATATAGTGTCACCGTTAGAAAACTTTTGGAAGTGGCCATTTTATGCGATCGATGCAAAAGCGCCAGCGATTTTCTGTTATTTTAGTTAGTCAGTTTCTCGCAAACTTACACAGTATTTGTAGTTTTTACCCTCGCCTATTCAATAGACTGGATTTTTCAAGTTTTTAATGGCAACTCGGGTAAAATAAATAGTGAAAATTTAACCAAACCAGCAATGATTCCTTCTTTTGAATAGATTTTCTTTAAAGCTAGCCCTCGGCTGCAATCTTACCTGGTGGTAAGTGTTGATGCATTGATGGCTAACATGCTAGGGACTATAGTAGTCATACCCCCAATCGGTTTCTACGCGACATCGCACCGGAACACTAAATCGCTTAGCGGCACGTCTTTGTTGGTAGGGTAACTAGCCACGGCCAAAGCCTCCCACCAGACCAGACAAGAAAAAAATCAGAAATTATATAACACCTACTTTAATCCACAGCGCTCACCGTTGCGCCAGGGAGGTCGTCAAAACAAATTGGGTGGTAATAGGTAGAAAATTCAATTATCTTTAATTCAAATCTAGATAATAGACAGTGCAAGGTAATAAGAGATTGTATGTAGATAAAAATTAATGAACACAACTATTATATGACAAATAATATTGGATAGAAGCAGGCGAGTTATTTTGTCGAATTCCATGATATATTATTATTATTAAACTCTTTATTTGTATACCACAACATTGACATATTTAAAATATAACAAAAACAGAAAAATATCGAAAGAAGTAGTAATACAAAAGGCGGCCTTATCGCGTAATAGCGATCTCTGTCAGGCATCCTTAGAATTAGGAAAAAAAAAGAAGAGGAGAATAGACTGCTGGTGGTACAATTATTAAAATACATACATGCGAATAACTGCATGCTAATACTTAAACTGGTGTATAATATAATAAATAAATAAATATAAAAATAAAGTTATATATATAATAACACACTTACATAATTAAATACTTTAACATACAATAAACGAGTAAGTATATACATACTATTAATAGTCGTTAACAATATAATGGGCCTTAACTGCTCTTTTAAATATCGCCAGTGATTTGGATCGATTTTGGATTATTTGGATTATATTATAATATATATTATGAAAAGTAATTTGATATACTCCTAGAAAGGCAGGAGAATCTGGAAAGTGTAATTTATAATTTCTTCAAACCTTATATTCCACACCAAAAAGATCTTCGGTAATGTACCCTCTTTGTACAATTCGTTGACTTTACAGTTATTCATTGTAAAGACAACATCTCCTAAGGAAGCTCCGGTTTCGGAGCGAAATAAAAAACAGTCCTTAAATATAGCAGATTATTTCGACGACCTCCCTGGCACAACGGTGAGCACTGTGAATTTAAGTAGGAGGTCCCGGGTTTGATTCCCTGTTGCGGCAATTTGGGACTTTATAATTTCTGACTTTTCTCTGGTCTGGTCTGGTGGCTGTGGCTAGTTACCACCCTACCGACAAAGTCGTGCCGCTAAGCAATTTAGTGTCCGGGGCGATGTCACGTATAAGGGGTATAACTACCATATTCCCTAATAGGTTAGCCCGCTACCATCTTAGACTGCATCATCTCTTACCACCAGGTGAGATTGCAGTCAAGGGCCTAAATTGTAGTGGAAAAAAAAATATTGTTTGTCATACAATGAAGACGCTAAATCAAGTCACGGTTTATGTAAAAAAAAAACGCCATCGCTAATGTAATGGGCCGGCTGCGAAAAGTGGGTCAAGTTGGCAGAAAAGGTTTAAGCGTAGATTTAGCCCTCGCGGAGTCTGGAAATGGAAGCTGAGTGTTGGTTGAGAGAATATTTCAGCTCTCACTCGCTTTGAATAGCGACTAAATTTAGCTGTGCCTTAAAATGGAGACAGTTTTACATTACGTTTATTTTGGGCTAAAAAAAGACAACACTTTGTATCGATTCAATCAAAACACTTTTGTCATATATTGCATGTACATACTTAAATTGCCAGTTTATATTAAATGTAATGAGAACTTATTTAAAAAAGCTAATGAAAAATTCATAGAAATGTTAGGTATCCAGAATGATTGACCTTTTATAAAGATCCGTAGATTGGTACCTTTTAAAAAAGCTGTTATGGAATGTGCATTAAGATTTTGCAAACTGTTACCACAATATATACAGATTCTACTACTGAGAAGATTCAAACTGAATTTCTGACGTTATTTGTATAATTACCTATACTTACATTACACTAAATATTACGCTTTATAATATACCTCAATATTTGCACGTCGATGTGAACAACGATGCGATACGATGCGTCAAACACAAAATGAAATCTATATAATACTAGAGGTCCCTCGCGACTTCGTCCGCGTAAAACTCAACCTTAAAAGATGGACATATGCTGTTCCAGATTCTTTTTAGATATTTTAAAGGGGAAAAACTTTTTCTTACGTGATTTTATCGAAACTTTTACCGTTTACGCAGTGCACGTAGCGTAAGCTCTCAAAAGGAAAAAAAACCTTGATTTTGAAACATTCTCATTGGTGCTATGCTCCTGTTAGTTTTAGCGTGATAATATATACTCTTTAGCCTTAAAATCTAAATCTAAACCAGACTCATATCTGAATAAATCAGCCGTTCAGTTGTAGTATAGATAAATAACATAGATACCGACTGCAGCGCCATCTGTCGGGCTGATTTGTAAATCTTAAATATCCAAGGTGCCACCCAAACGCATACAAAAAAAATCATTCAAATCGGTCCAGCCGTTTAGGAGTTAAGAGACATACACACGTATAGTACAATTATATATATATAAAGATATGTATTTTAACAAAGAATTTGAATTTTGATTATGAATTTGACGTAACTCTATTAAGTATCACGTCACGTTGAACTGCCCTCTACAGGTCATCTCTCAGAATGATGACTGTTGTCCACCACGCTGGCCAAGTGCGGATTGGTGGACTTCAAACGCCTTTGAGGACATTATGAAGAAACCCACAGGCATGTGGCTTTTCTCACAATGTTTTTTTTTACCGTTAAAGTAAGTAAAATTTTATTTGCTTCATTGAAAAACGCACATTACTCCAAAAAGTTGGAGGTGCGTGCCGGAAATCAAACTTGGTCCCCTCGAGAGGCAGGCTCTAATCACTACACTATAACTGCCTTTAACCATAAGTAATTTCATTTTATAAGGACGTAAATAACTTAGTCCAAAGGGTAAATTATTGTCTTAATTAAAAATAATATACAGGCATCAGGTAAACCATGTAACCTTTAAACCTTTGCTTAGTTTATTGCAGTAGATGGATATCTTAAGAAAAACATACCTTTACGAATGAATATTATCTTACAACCGATAACAGATTCGTCGATAGTGAAGAAACATTTATTGTCATCGATACTTCTATTAATTCTTAATCGATCTCAAATCGATGCTTAAGTAAATTTAGAACCGATATTTTTGACATTTAACCCGAATCTTTGTCTCGGATCTGGAGCTTACTATCATCACTTCAAGCAGTATTATTTTGATATTGTTGAAGTTTTGTTTCATAATTATAATCTTCATTTATGTGAATAAGAAAAATAGTGCTTTAAGAAATGGTAGTGAGCAGGTAGCAAACCCCTTGGATATTTCGTTTGTAGTTATTTTTTTCCTTATTTTTTCATCCCAAACATTGCGCATTTTAATTGCTTACTAGTGGACTCGGTAGGCGTCGTTGTGCCCGGTAAAGCAGCGCCACCTATCGGGTCCATTTGTATTTTCAAACTATCCAGGAACCCATTGAAATAAACACAAAATTACTTCAAAAACAGTCCAGCTGGTTAGTAGTAGTTAAATGACAGACACACGTACAGAATACAAATGAATTATTGATATACTAGCTGTTGCCCGCGACTTCGTCTGCGTAGATTTTGTTTTCTGATGTGGTATTCAATTTAGTTGTGGACTAAATTGAATGCCACAAATGTTGTGGCATTCTAAAAAAATTAAAGTATTCAGTATCGCTAAGCCTTTAATGAGGGATCTGCTGCTGTCCGCTGAGGAGGAAAGAGGACACTCTATCTCCAACCACATTCATCAGATCTACACAAAAATTAATCACATATTATAACCGATTAAAATAATTATTTTTGTACCATAGATGGTACAAAAATAATTATTTAAATCGGTTATCATTTGTCGGAGTTATGGTGTAGAATCGTCAAACACTTTCATACCCTCTCCCAAAGGAACCGAGCTTAATGTCGGGATAAAAAGTATCCTATATTACTTCTAACACTTCCAAGAATATGTGTACAAAGTTTTATAAGGTTCAGTTAAGTAGTTTTTGCGTAACAAACAAGTTTACATTGACATGGCGAATAGTCCAGAATCAAAATTGGCCAAATCGGTCCAACCGTTCTCGAGTTTTAGTGAGACTAACCTTTGGGGCCTCGTCGGTTCGGACTAGGCCTCAAAAGTTAGTCTCAACAGTTGGACCGATTGAGTGTACTGTTTGGAACGTTTGTTCTATACTGTTTGTATACTATACTGCAACTGTATAGTTTCTATGCTGCTTTAATATATTTTCTGTGCCATTGCTGTATCAATTTGTACCCAGTTATTATTATTATTTCAGTGCAAGTTCGCCGAACTGACATGTTAAAAGTTGTAGATCGTAACGGGTCTACCCGTTTGGGTTTGGTTGGCGCTGATTGGTGTGAAAGTGAACCTGCCATCAGGCGAGCAAGTTGGAAGGTAAGTCGGTAAGAGTCCAACATAATTACAGCCACATGAGACTTGACACCTACGCCTCAGGTTGGGGAATAAAATGAGGATTTCCAATAAAAATGGGTATCGCAGTTGTTTCAAACGCATACCCGTAGTTGTTTTCAACATGGTATCGTACCGGTACGCGAAATCGCTTGGAAGCACGTTTAGTCGCTAGGATATAGGACTATACGAGGACGAAGCCATCTACTTGACTTACTTGAGATGGTAGCTTATATAAGGTCACATGAGCAAGTATTACTCGATTATAATATGTTTTATTTTGATGAATGAAACAAGGGTTTAAAATTGAAAACTTTATTAAATCGTTAGTATGTAAAATCAAACTCGATTATGATTCACTTGCGATGGCATTTGCGTGGGCGGGCTATTCGTCAGAGGTTTGCGCACATACCTTACGACCCGACATATTTTTTCACACATTACACAGTATATATATTTTTTAATAATATACTACTAGGCTAGCCCTACTGTAATGATGGTATGTGAAGATGCAGTCTAATCCCTTAGCGAGAATGGCAGTTATATTAAGCCCATACTTCACATCGGTTTCTACGCGAAATCGTACCAGAACGCTTAATCGCTTAGCAGCACGTTTTTGTCAGTAGGGTGGTAACTAGCCACGGCCGAAGCCTCCCACGAGAACATACCAGAGAAAATTCATAAATTGTTAATTCCGAAATCGAACCTGGGCCATTTTAGTTCAAACCACAGCGCTCACCGTTTCGCCAGGGAGGTTGCATAAAGTCGTCGTATGGGATTTACTGTGCACAAGTCCTAAATGCACCTCAACCGCTTTTTACACTGCGCCAAAAATAAAGATGATATCACACACCCACGGTAAAAACAGGTAACCGTTATGTGTAGGTGTATTAATTTATTTAAAGAGCTTTTTTAAGCTCTCTAAATAAATACCTTTAGACTGATAGTAACAAAAGCTAGGTTTCATGGCTCCAAGAAAACAAGCGGTTCCTTCGGGATATAAAATAGCCGTAACAAGCGAGGACGAAGCAAGTGGGCAACAGTTAGTTAAACATAAATTACGCAGTTCGGTGAGTTTACGTCTATGAGCAACCATACCCATCAGACTCATAATATGCGCTATATCCGGTCGAAACCGCGGGAAAAAGCTATTATTTTATAAACACGTACGGATGGACATATTTTATATCCATCCTTCTTGTGTATATCTTACAAGCCCTACCTTTTTTAAGGAGACATATAAATTGCTCGTCAAAATACATACTAAATTTTCCTGAGGCCTTTGCACAAAAAGAGAAACCTACCCTAAACTGCTATAAAATATTCGTGCGTGTCATACTCAAAAAGCATCCCAGTGGTTTTCTTATCCTGAGTAGGGTTTCCATCATTTTGAGTGTACAAGGATAGTCTCCCTAAATATGACCTATTTTTGTCTATTTTTGTCGTCGGTATTTTCTCGTAAAGCGATGATTTCCACTTAGTAAAAGCTTTGTTGTGTTTTGCTTTAGATGCTGGAATGGCGATCCCGCACCGGTAAACGCAGCGTAGGTCGGCCCCCAACGAGGTGGACATATGACATCAGGTGACTCGCTGGGAGCCGCTGGAGGCAAGTGGCCCAGGACTGTGGATTGTGGAATTCCCTACAAAAGACCTATGCCCAGCAGTGGACGTCAATTGGTTGATTGAATGATAATCTAAAGGTTTGTAATTTTGTGAAATTGTGACTAGATAATCGGTTGTGAAAATTCACTAAGTTTTGCGACCGATTATTAAGTTTATATATTCGAACATACAGCTCAAAAATGTTCCAACTTTACGATTATCAGTCTTAACAAAGAATAAATATCCCAGGTGGTTCGTTACATTACCGTAGTTTAAAACCCTACTTATAAGCCAAGCTTGTATCTACACATTCAGGACGTTTCCAGAGAAAATTTGATTTGGACCAAAAATCGATCGTAAAGCGTTTTAGTCGTCTGGGTAATTTATGTCATTACAAAAAAGTGCTTCTATTTGACTGCATAGTGAAGCGCTTTTGTTTTATCTTATATATATATTTTTTTTACTGTACCTATTGCTCTTACACCTTTTAGCAAAAATGATTCGATTACCGTTAAAATTTGTTATTGAAGTATTTCTAATGTGAGATTCTGGTAGCTACATATTTAAACTTAAAAAAGGTCTCGAAAAATTAGGTTTGCGTGTAGTGACCCTAATTTTTCTGACCCTTCATGTTTAGAGTAGAGTTATACAGTGTCCTAGGAGACCGCTACTGGTGCCATGCGTAAGTTCTGACGTGATGACTTATAGCTTTTATATTTTGCCACACGTTATCCCAATGGTCACAAAAAATTACATTTTGTTTGCGTTCCTTCTGGCAAGCGGACGTTAGCCCTATTTATGTGAGTTTATTGCCTAAAGTACATAATCGGTTTCTTGTAACTATTTAGCAAACAAAAAATTACTCTGCTTTTGTAACCTAATTCAAGACGAGTTAAATAAACTTGAGGTCCTCCAAAATACAAATAAACAAGAGATTACCGCCATGTGGAATGTTGAGTCGACCGTTATTGTTCCGATCGTCTTTCACTCAATGGTCAGTAAATGTTCGGATACAGAAGCCAGTAGTCCTTGAATCGGCGCGTATTGTAAGGTGGTTCCTCACTCTGGAGCCCTGACCACCGATTGCTTGGGCATTCAAAAGTCCCGCAAGCGGAGGGTGGATGTTTTTTCTGATACATTTTTAATAGTGTTTTTTTTTTTCAAGCATTGTTATGAAATGAAAAAAATAAATGATCTCAAAATCTCAAAAAATCTCAATGAAAATCTCAAAATACACAGATCTAGCCATGGAAATAAAAACACAGTAGAAAATCAATAGCTCCAGAACTATCCTCATAGTTACTCGTATTTCATCCCCAGTAATACCTGCCACTCTCCACGCAGGTCTAAAAACACTAACTATACATAAGTCTGCATATACCTACAGAAAGTCGTTATATTAAACACATGTCGCCTGGAGCGAAAGTTTTTAACATGACTCCCCTGATTATGCACTTTGCTCCGGCCCGTGCTTTGCTAATTTTAACATCGTAAAGAAGAGAATTGAAATTAATACAAAAATAATATTAATAACGTTTACCGCCATGTGGAATGTTCAGTCGACCGTTATTGTTCCGATCGTCGTTTCAGTCAATGGTCTTCTCGGGAAAAGCTTCGATCAACATCTTAAGAAGCTTTCGCTTGGTTGTTGGATCAAGGGTCGGATACAGAAGGCAGTAGTCCTCGAAACGGCGCGTATTGTGAGGAGGTTCCTCACTCTGGAGCCCTGACCGCCAGTTGCTTGGGCATTCAAAAGCCGCGCAAGCGGTGGATGATTGTTTTTTTTTTTATAAATTTTGAATTTTTAATGTTTTTTATTTTATTTTTAAGCATTGTTAAGAATTAAAAAAAAAAATGAAAAAGAATAAATGATAGAATATAAAATAACGTTTATTTTTGATAAAATTCCATAGCCTTTAACAATTATCTTATTAACTATTTTATCAATTATAATTGACCAAACATTTCTCCTAATAAAGGTAAGCATAAAAACATCCGGTTCATATTTTGGCAATGCAAATATTACTTTATGTCCCCATTTCGATGTCGTCTCAAGTTACACTTCGATTTCTACCATATCACTTCGCCGTAATTTGCACATCCTTTGATGTTTGATGGCCCTTCCAATTTGAGTCTGGGACCTTCAAGGCTCGAAGATAAAGTTTGATTTTCGAGGAAATTTATCTTGAAGGTTTCTGGTGTTTATTAAAACCTGAGCCTAAACTCATTTACAAACTTCTAATATTAACCTACTATATCTTGTTAGTGTTCTTATGTCATTCAATTAATCATTTAATATATTAGTTAACCTAGGGAGTCATTACAATCTCTTCTAAGCTGTGAAGGCATAATAATAAACGTTTCATAAACCTATAATCCCAGCTTGGAATAGTCACAAAGTGTTTTATGAAAATTAAGCTGAATTTGCTATACTCCTCGAACAGCAGGAGAATCTATAATATATGGTGTAGTATGGTGTCATTTATAATTTCTTTAATCCGTATACTCCACACCAAACAGATCCTCGGCAATGTACCCTCTACGCACGTTTCGCTCCGAAACCGGAGCATCCTCAGGAGATGTTAACTTTACAATGATTAAGTGTTTTTGTTATTAATTGTTCTTAGGTTTTATCATACTCTGATATATGTAATTTGTTTAGTATCACGTTTATTAGGGGACCTGAGAGCAAAAAAGGTAGGCTACATCTGTACACCGTGACACACTCATCCCTACTCAATGAGACCTTATTCATGATTTGCGTTGGAAAGGTTAATAATGCCAACCATCACACCGCTTGTGAATAATTAGGTTATGACTACTGAAAAAAATTTTTTGACACAAAATAACCGACTTTGTTATTTAACAACTAAATAGCAAGAAATAAATATATAACATACTTCATATTAATTTTTATAACCAGTAATTTTCTAAATTTTACTTGGCACCGACATAAACTTGTTGTAGAAAATATTTATTTCTTGCTTTTTAGTTGTATAACAAGTGTTGTAAACAAAGTCGGTTCATTTTTGTAAAAAAAAATATTTTCACGCTAACAAAGCGTAATTACACCGGCAAACACGCTCGACAGATTTCGATAAAATTTAAATGGGATCACCTGAAAAGTGTGCCCTTTAAAACCAAAAAAAGAATTTTTCAAATAGGTTCAGGCGTCTTCGGATAATCGGGTAGCAAACATAAAATAAAAGATTCCGTCGAATTGAGAACCTCCTTATTTTTGAAGTCGGTTAAAAACACCCAACGCAAAGTAGTTTGTTTTATTTAAGTGCGATTCTGGTGTCTAAAGATTTACGGTTTGATATTTTATTTATATTTGCTATATACTTAAGTTTTATTCATCTTGAAGATATATTCATTATTGAAGTCGAAGTTATATTTATAAATAAATAAATAAATAAACCACATCTCATTCTCCGGGGCAAGATGTTTGTCACTGTCACAATACTTCAGCTATGATTTGAACCCGTTTCTGAATACAGAACTGCCTCGCGTAGCCTAATGTTTATATATTCTAAACATAGATTGAAGTACCTAGTACTTAAATACTGTTGGACAAAAATATTTATTTCAAGTAGGCCTGCTTTATATATTATAACACTTTTGAAACGTCAAGTATGTATGTTTGTAGTGACTCTACTAACGGTTCGGAAGGCAGATCTTACCGAGAAGAGCCGGCAAGAAACTCAGTAGCTGCTTTTTTCCAACATCAACATTTACAGTCATTTTTCTATCTTGCGGGAGATGAGAGCGAGGCTGGCTGCATCCAATTTACCTTGACATTAAGGAATTTCTCAAATGTATAGTAACCTCGCTGTATTAGATGTGTGCAGCACCTTAGGAATCATGTTGTAAAAGCGTATACTCAACTCACAAAGGAGTTCTGCACCTTTCGAAGACGATATGCAGATGTCACTAATTTATGTCCGTTTCTGGTAAGTCGATTGTTAAAATAAGCTTTTTGTTTATAAAGAGTAATATTTTGTCTCACAAAGACTATATTATTATAAATATATTGCGAAGCTACAGTAAGTATACCTATTTGTTTAAATTTTTCAGGAAGCTTTGATCGTACAGCTCTTTTCTGTAGTAATGCAATACTAAATAATATTATTCTGGTAATAGTAAATACCTACCACTACGTTATTTCCTCAGTATATAGTCCTCTACAATATGATTTCATGTTTGATTCAAAATGCTTCCCGTGAAATGATGGAATCGGGTTTCATGGCGTATTACGAGTATATGTCCACTCTCATTAATTGAGGATGAATCCACAAAAGTCGGTTACCACCTCGGTTCAAGATGTTGATCGCACACTATCACCCTGCGAAAAAATATAATCCTACTTGTAAAAAACAGAACAGCGATAAATATTCAAAAGTAAGTACCCAATAAATACTGCTAAGCACACCCTCACGGTATGTCCATGGCCTACGATCCACACCACCTAACCCCATACATCAAATTGATGGGAAAATGCTCAAAAATAAATTGAATCGCCTCATCCATATATCTTCGACCCTAATGCGTCGGGTTAAACTAACTAAGCTGCTACATATACTGGTATATAGCTTTTAAACGTTTTGCCGCAAGCTGCGTTTGTTCATGAATCATGAGTTTTTAATGTCCGTTTGAAAATCCTTTGATTTTAATTAGGAATCAGTTTAGCGGCAACATTTATAATTGCGTTTTTAAGTGATGAGACCTTATGCCTCACTATGGCCTCTTTTTCAGGGAACCTAGTTCAATCCATACGAAACTCAAATTTTTCGGTGTAATAGCGTTGATAGCGCGGTGGTTAGGATTTCGGTTTCACTTTCGCCGGGGCGAGTTCAAATCCCAGCACGCACCTCTAACTTTTCTAATTTATGTGCATTTTAGGCAATTAAAATATACTTGCTTCAACGATTAAGGAAAACATCGTGAGGAAACCTGCATGCCTGAAAGTTCTTCATAATGTTCTTAAATTTTGAAAAGGGGTGTGGTGTCCGCCAGTCCTTACTGCAATCCGCGTGTCGACTACGGCCTAAACCCTTCTCATTGTGGGAGGAGACCCATGCACGGTAGTGGGCCGGTAATGGGTCGTTATGATGATGCGTTTTTAAATTATGCAATCCCTATCCCTATCCCTATCCCTATCCCTATCCCTATCCCTACTAATATTATAAATTTCAATGTAAATTTGTTTGTTACGCTTTCACGCAAAAACTACTAAACCGATCCTCATGAAACTTTTTACACATATTCTTGGAAGTGTTAGAAGTAATATAGGATACTTTTTATCCCGACATTAATCTCGGTTTCTTTGGGAGTGGGGATGAAAGTGTTTGACGATTTTACACCATAAATCTGACAAATTATAACCGTCTTAAATAATTATTTAGAGGTTATAATATGTGTTTAATTTTGCCCAAACTGTGGTTGGAGATAGAGGACAGAACTCCTCAGCGGACAGCAGCAAACCCCTCATTTAAGGCTTAGCGACACTGAATACTTTAATTTTTTTAGAACTACAACTAAATTTAATGCTAGTAGATTCAAAAAGCAGAATCGCTGCCCACTGCGCCTGTCGGTCGGCAAATAATAATAAAATAATGGTGATTTATAATTGAAACTTTCAATTATAAATCACCATTATTACTTGATTAGGTATTCTACTCTACTACGGGTTCGACTCCCGGGTCAGGATAAAAATTTTAAGGCATTGGATTTTCCTGCCAAGAAATTATTTTGAGTATATCAGTCCTTAGTTAGGAAATTGTCAATATCCATTATGCCCATTCGGATATATGTGAAAAAATTGTCAAAGCCCACCAACCCTCATTCGAGCAGCGTGGTCTAAGCTTTAATTATTTACATCCTATGAGACACGAGGCATGCGCCCAGGCGGAAGTTCACAAAATAGGCTGCCGACGCTCAGTAATACCCTAAATAAGATTTGATCGAATAAAATCCGTATAAACATAATATACGTATAAAAATACAATTTCCATTGCTTCTTCACCCAGACAGTGGCTTAATGAAGTGGGGGTGCTATTATGGAAATTGGGAATAGGGTTTCGTTTCGTTTCGAATACGACAATTTTGATGTGGTATTTTCCAATTCCGCCGTCTCCAATAGAGTCCCAATTGGACGGATTGTTGATTTGGGGGATAAGATAAGCAGTTTTTGTTGACTGCCGCAGATGGAATGGTGTTTTTCGGATTACGAAATTATCGAATGATTTTGTTATTAGGGGTATTTATTTGCGTTTGATTCGGAGGGATGATACAGTTGTTGTGTTGGGTACGGATTGGTTTTGCTTTGTGCCCGTTCGGTATCATTATCTTGACGTTTATTGACGTTATTCGGTACACGAAATCGAAATTCATTTTATTCAAATTAACACGATGAGTATACGAGCACTACGTTCTAACTCCGTAATATAATTTAGTGTTTGTATCCTCATTGCCTAATTCTTCATCATGTCATTTTTGATTTTATGACTGTTAATTCGAGTATTTAATGTAATTAGTGTTTGAATAGTCTTTAAACCCAAATTTTTAATAGTATACAGAGGTTTCCTGTAAGACATTGCTTGCAGCAATAAGGCCTTTGCATACCTATATTTTTTGTATTCTTTCATTTTGTTTATTCTTTATATTATGTTTATTTTTATGTTTGTGTGCAATAAAGGATTTCTACTTTTCATTTCTGAAAACGTAGGAGATTACATAAAATCATAAGGTAATCGTTTAAATATCTCGTTCGGGTATTCGTAATCATGTTGGGTATTCATTTTGTTTGATTAATTATTTCGAGAGTTATAGTTTACCGAAAAACATCTTGAGCGTATTGAGTTGAACTTTCGGCGAGGTAAATAACACAGTTGATTATGCTTACCTTGGACTGGATTATGGTGTCCCTGTGTAGTATGCACAGGGTACACTAAGCGGGCGTATATAAAACAAAAAAAATACCACTAAGAGTTATAAAAAACTTAAGGAAGAATTTTACGAGTTAACTTCATAATTTTATTTCGCAAAAAGATACACGAACTAATAAAAATAAAAATAAATAAAACAAAATCATTTTATTTCAGGTCGGGGACCCATATACAAATATAGTAGAAATTCATTTAATATTAAACGTGTGTCGTATAAAAGTTATATTATATTCTCAAACAAATCAGCCTTTTGGACTTTTCGTTTCGACGGCAATTGAATTTGAAACTCGACGTTTCTCCCGCGATTTCGACTCGCTCGAATTCATTACGGATTTGATTCCGTGTCTTTTATGATTCATTAATTTGATTTATGACGCGAATTACATGGATTCTATATTTTTTGCCAGCTAAAAAAAAGTTAGGGCTTTAAATTGGTCGTGTATTTTTCTCTCTTGGCTTGTCTCGTTTGTCTTGTGATTAGCAAGTTTATACGGATCACGAGTCTGCGTTCGGTTACCAGGTCAGGGCAGAACTTTTAGTGTATTTATTGATTCATTTTTGTTCGCGAATGTTAAAGTTATTGAAAGTAGAAAAAATCTACCGAGAAAATAACCTATGAAAGTAAATCTACGGAATACACAGTTAAAAAATACAGTGTACATGCGAATATCTAAAAGCAACGAAATAACGGACCGAATTGTAAACCTTCTCTTTAGAAATTCGGTGTAAAATAAACTACCCGTACGAAGGGATTTTTTGCCTCACTTCCCTAAACCGACGTTTCATTACGCCTTCAGGCCAAAAATCCGAACTGAGAAATACCTTGTACTGGACCCGAGCCGTTAGCACGTAGGACCTTAAGGAGAAATAATATATTGCAGAGAGAATTTTCGAGAATTATTCTTAGTTTAAAATTATCTAAAATAAAAAAAATATTATAAATAGATAGATAACTTGTTTGCAATAATAGAAAAAAAAATCCATTATCTCAGTGCCAGATAATTTATTTGTAAATCTGTCATTGTACGTAAACATTAAGCTAAAGAATTTGTTCGTTTACTTGAACGCGATTATTTTAGGAATTACGGGTCCACTTTATAAAACTCTTTGAGTGTTGAATAGCCCATTTATCGAGAAAGGCTATTGGCTATATATCATCATGCCAAGACAATTCTGAGAGCCTACGCTGTGTAAACGGTATTACTTAATTAGAACCGTATTAGTTTCAGTAAAATATTTTACCAGTGTTAAAAAAAAGTCTGGGACAGCATATGTGAATGTACGGTGTATATAATTTTTAATTGATGCTATCTTTGTACACCATAGACACAGACCTTCAACATCAAAAAAAACTTCGGAGTCAAAAAACTGATGTTGTGAAAGAGCAACTGCTGAGTTTCTTGCCGGTTTATTCTGGTAGAATCAGCCTTACGAACCGGCGGTAGAGTGTAGTGATACAAAGAGACATACTTTACGTTGGAACGGAGCTAGTTAGTAGCAGTAGTGCTATTTGTGACAGACTCGTCTGGGAATGCTTATTTCTGCCGCTAAGCAGCACTGTTGCAATGCTGTGATCCGATCTGAAGGGCGTGGTTGCCGATGTAATTACAGGCCCATGAGGCTTACTCTGAGCTCTATCGAAAGCTTACGGCTCTCTCTCTCTCTCTCTTCTCGGCTCTTTTAAGGCTGGCTCGGGCAATTTCAATCCGGGTTCGGATTTCTTGTCCACAGTCCCATTTTTCATTAACCCAAGCCCCGAGGTATTTTTACATTTGGACCCGTTCTAGGTCTTGGCCTTCCACCTTAATTCTAAGTTTGCAACATAAGAGTACTCCAACGCATCGCCAGAAGCCGGAAGTTACTGCTTATCCTTAAAAAGCGTAAAGTCAAATATCTGGGCCACGTTCTGATACATGAGCGATACCAACAGCTCCAGCTCATAATGATGGGCAAAGTAGAAGGCAAACGACGTGTTGGAAGGAGGAAGAAGTCATGGTTGCGCAACATCCGTGAATGGGCCAATGTTGTAAGCGTGGAAACATTGTTTCGCTTGGCGCAAGACCGCGAGAAGTTCGCTTAGCTGACGGCCATCCTCCAGTAGTGGAGGTGCACAAAAAGAGAGAGAGAGAGAGAGGCTTAACCCCTACGCCTCAAATTGATGGACACAGGGTGGTATATTGCAGGACGTGATTCTTGCATGCTCTGTGACGTGTTGCTCTTTTTATAGGAAACGGCTTTCCACTTACTATCAGGTGGGCCATGTTAATTTTTTATTCCAATTATTACTATATAAAAAAAACCAGAAATAAGGCTTGAATTCATTAAATTAAAGAGGTTCCGTTAGGTTTATCCAATAAATAAATAAATAAATATACTGTGACACACACATCGCCATCTAGCCAAAGTAAACGTAGCTTGTTATGGGTACTAAGATGACTGATGAATATTTTTATGAATAACTAGTCCCGGCGAACTTCGTACCGCGGATTTTTTTTTTGATGAATGTTATATTTTAATACTTATTCCGGTCTAAGAGAAATCCAAAAAATCAAATATCATAAAAATTGTTCTAGCCGTTCTTGAGTTATAAATGGTGTAACTATCACAACTTTCTTTTATATATATAGATATACAAAAATAGGTACTTAGAATATACATATAAATAATCCAATATTATAATGATAGAATGTATAATAATTTAAGCACACAGAATTCAGACACTCATCTAACGTTGGACATTTCGTTGCGTCGGCAATTGAATTTGAAACACCCGTCGCCCGGTCGTGACTCTTGCTAAATTGGACTCATTAGGGATCGGATTCCGTCTCTCGCCCCCAGTACATTATCTTATTAGAAAGCTCCTTTTATGCTGATTTAGTATTTTCCACCAGATCTAAATCTAATGCGAAAGTGTAAACGTTTAACGTTCTTTCACGCAGCGACTGATTAACGGGTAAACAAATTCGGTGAAAAATATATCAGTATGAAACGATAAAATGAAACGAACGTATTATGAAAAAGAAAAAAAAATACTATTGAAGAGTGTATTTATCATAAGGAATAACACTAAAAATATTCAATCAAAAGAAACATATGGTTTTTCCATACTACCGAATTTTTTAAATACCTTTTAATTTATGAAATAAAAATTTAAAATTGGTGGCGGCCATAACGGACCTGTTTTCATAATATAAAGCTAAGAACAATACTAACAAATTCACCTTTCAAACAAAAAGAAACAAAATCAGAATCCGTTCGGGAGCTTCGATGCCACAGACAGATACACACTCACCCACACAAACACAGACACGTCAAATTTATAAAGCACTGTGGTTTTCGCGTCGGGGTTTGAAAATTAAATAAAATAGAAGTCGGTGTGTAGTATAGAATGCCACGTACGTAGCTTTTATTCGCGGCTCGCCCGCGGCTAAACTCAAACATCCAAACATCCAAACATTTCGATTCAAAAAGAACAGACCGACATAGGTAGGTACAAACATACCGAATGCACGATTGCTGCAAAACAGGCTGTTGGATTTGGCACAGTTTGACCAGCAGGGCTAGTATGGGCTAGAAACATTTATTCGACGGGTAAAAAATTTATGATAATGATAATAGCTTCTAATAATATTTGTTAAAAAAAAATTGTTGTTGAAAAAAAAGTGTAGCACAGAATTAAGAACTTATAGCAACCGAAGTGCGAAGGACCAAACCCTTTGAGCCAGTGAAGTGCAGTGACGAGACTAATGCTATAAATAGCATAGATAGATAGAAAAGCATCATGTAGATGTTTAATGTCAGAGAAGAAAGCTGATTTAAAATACAGAAAATCTCCAGTACGATTTATAAATAACTTAAGTACAGCCTGCTTAAGTTTTTCATAGCTCGAACTGGAGATTAACTTCATTTTATATCATCTGCATAACCTGTACTTACCCTCTATGCAAGACACTGGTCCCAATATACTTAACTACATTATTAATTAAATACATTATATACTTAAGTACATAATATACTTACGTACATTATATACTTACGTACATTTTATACTTAAGTAAATTATATACTTAAGAGTACATTATATACATTATTAACTAAAGTACATTTTTTACTTAAATACATTATATACTTAAGAACATTATTTACTTAAGTATATTATTTACTTAAGTACATTTTATACTTAAGTACATTATTTACTGAAATACATTATATACTTAAGTACATTATATACTTACGTACATTATATACTTAAGTTCATTATATACTTATGTACATTATATACTTAAGTACATTGTTTACTTGAGTACATTATATACTTAAGTATATTATTTACTTGAGTACATTATATACTTGAGTACATTATATACTTAAGTACACTATATACTTAAGTACATTCTTTATTTAGATACCTTATATACTTACGTACATTATATACTTACGTTCATTATATACTTAAGTACATTATATACTTAAGTACATTATATACTTAAGAACATTATTTACTTAAGTATATTATTTACTTAAGTACATTTTATACTTAAGTACATTATTTACTGAAATACATTATATACTTAAGTACATTATATACTTACGTACATTATATACTTAAGTTCATTATATACTTATGTACATTATATACTTAAGTACATTGTTTACTTGAGTACATTATATACTTAAGTATATTATTTACTTGAGTACATTATATACTTGAGTACATTATATACTTAAGTACACTATATACTTAAGTACATTCTTTATTTAGATACCTTATATACTTACGTACATTATATACTTACGTTCATTATATACTTAAGTACATTATATACTTAAGTACATTATTTACTTAAGAACATTATTTACTTAAGTACATTATATACTTAAGTACATTATTTATTTAAGTACATTATATACTAACATACATTATATTCTAAAGTTCATTATATACTTTAGTACATTATTTACTTACGTACATTATTTTTTTTTTGTCTTTTTATTCACTACGATCTGTCACATACTGGGGGACATTAAGTAGTTGGTAAATTCAAATTCAAATTCAAAATTCATTTATTTCAAGTAGGCCTAATATAAGCACTTTTGAAACGTCAAATCTGTCTGTTTGTAGTGATTCTACCACCGGTTCGGAAGGCAGATTCTACCGAGAAGAAGCCGGCAAGAAACTCAGCAGTTGCTCTTTTCCAACATCAACAATTTACATTTTGCATTTTACATTCATTTTTCTATCTTGTGAGAGCTGGATGCTTCCAAGCATCCTTGTCATTAAAAAAATCATCAATTGTATAGTAACCTCGCTGTAATAAATGTGTTTTAACAAATTCTTTAAACCTGTGCATTGGCAGGTCCAAAATCACCTTAGGAATCATATTATAAAAGCGTATACTCAATCCCACAAATGATCCCTGTACCTTACGCAGACGATATGCAGATGACACTAATTTATGACCATTTCTTGTAAGTCGACTGTTTATGTCCACTTTTTGTTTATAAAGACTAATATGTTGTCTTACAAATACTATATTGTTATAAATATATTGTGAAGCTACAGTAAGTATGCCTATTTCTTTAAACTTCTCACGGAGGGATTCGCGTGATTTAAGTTTATATATTGACCGTACAGCTCTTTTCTGCAAATAAATATAGTTTCGATATCAGCTGCTTTACCCCATAACAAGATTCCATAGGACATAACACTATGAAAGTACGCAAAATAAACTAGCCTAGCTATTTCAACGTCAGTAATCTGTCTAATTTTTCTGACTGCGTAGGCAGCCGAGCTTAGTTTACCCGCTAGTGAATCTATATGGGCACCTCACTGTAGCTTATTATCCAAGGTCACGCCCAGAAAAACTGTGGAAGTCTCTATTTTTAGTGATTCACCATTTATCATTATATTTTTATCAATTTTCTTTACATTTGGTAAGATAAATTCGACACACCTTGTTTTTTTTGCATTTAAAAGTAAGTTGTTAACTGTAAACCAGTGCGACACATGCGACATAACACGGTTTACTTCGTCAGAGTTATCTTTACTCCTATCAGTCTAGTCCAGGTAGGTCGGGACTTGTCATGACATGCTCGGAATGCGACTAGGGTCACATCCTACTTTACTTTATTGTTTAAGTATGTCTTGGGGCATTTTCCGTTTAAGTCGACGAGATGCGCGAGTTTCATCCATCAAGACTTTCGCTAAGCGATTTGGGTGGTTTATGATCCTTTCTTTGTAGGTTTTCGTATGACGCAGAATTTCTTGTTTGACAGTATATACTTGAAGGTCGTGATGCAGCTGTTCGTTTGTCACGTACCATAGAGCGTCGGTTACCATTCGTAGCATTTTATTCTGGAATCTCTGCACGATTTCAATGTTGGAATGAGAGGCGGTCCCCCACAATTGGATACCATAAGTCCAGATTGGTTTAAGCATAACATTGTACAAAAGAAGTTTGTTGTTCATTGATCGTTGCGAACGGCGACCAATTAACCAATAGTACTTCCGTATTTGCAGTCCCAGCTGTTTGCGTTTGGTAAAGATGTGCTTTTGCCATGTAAGTCGCTTGTCCAGGTGTAAACCCAAGTATCTAACATGATCTGCTCGTGGAATTTCGACGTTATTAAGCGTTACTGGTATACGATATACCCTTTTTTAAGGTGAAGTTGACTGACATTTATTGACTTCGTTTCATTAGCCTTGATTCGCCATTTCTTAAGCCATGTTGAAATATCGTTTATTCCTTTTTGTAGGATTTTTGACGCCTCTGTTGGATCCTCGTGAGAGGACAAAATTGCGGTGTCGTCGGCAAAGGTTCCAGTTGTTACACAGTCTGATGTTGGTAGCTCAGACGTGTAAATCAGATAGAGTAGCGGACCCAGAACGCTCTCCTGGGGAAATCCCGCATTAATATTGCAAAGACCCGAGAAAGCCTCTCCGTGATTTACCAAGAAATATCTATTCTCTAAGAAGGATTTGAGGATCATATAAATGTTGTTGGGAAAAAACGATTTTATTTTAAATAATAATCCTTCATGCCATACTCTGTCGAAGGCCTGCGATACATCAAGAAAGACACTCGCGCAATACCTTTTAGATTCAAAAGACTTGTCTATTTCGCCTATTAACCTGTGCACTTGGTCTACAGTCGCGTGTCTTTGACGAAATCCAAATTGGTGGTCGGGTATCAGTCCATGCTGTTCCACTAATGGCATAATACGTTGTAGTATTAATGTTTCGAGTATCTTTGATCTTGATCAAGGATTTGTTTAAGTTTTTTTATTTTATGGTTCAATAATTTTTTTGTATCAGGGCACCTGTTTTGCTGCCACAGTTTGCGAAGATCTCTTTTTGCTCCAATCTCATTCAGGATACTCGGAGGTATACATTGCCCAGTTGGTCTATGTTGTTGGACTATTGGAGTTGAATCCCAAGCCGCACTCTGGATACTAGTGGTGAAAAATTCAACTGCATTCATAATGTCATTTTCCGTTTCAAGTGCGATTTCTGCGCTAAAAGCCTCGTCTACAAGGATACGAAACATATCCCAGTTGGTTTTATTACTGTGCAATGTACACTTTTTAGTTGTCTCTCTAACTTTCACTCCAATTTCCACCAGAATAGGAGAGTGATCCGATGATAGCTCCCAGCAACTACAGCAAGATATGTTATCCTTTGATAACATATCTTGCTTTGGTGATGCAAAAGTCAATAATGTCTGCTATCTTTGCTGGGTCAGACGGCCAGTATGTAGGTTGTCCTGTTGAGATTACGTTCATAGTTCCTGCCTGTACGCTCTTAAAAAGTTCGCGGCCTCTAGGAAGAGTAAGCCTGGAGCCCCAAAATGTATGTTTGCCATTATAGGCACCTCCCGCTATGAAACGATTGCCAAGATATTTGAAGTAGTCATCGAACTGTTCCTTCTTTACAGTGTGTCTTGGTGGACAGTAAAGTGACGATACTGTGATCTTACTTATCCAGTCATACACAACAACACTCGTGGCTTGGATGTAGTCCTTTTGGTATGGTTGTGCCTGATGATGTTTTATGTTAGATCTAATAAAAATGGCTGATCCACCGTGTGCTCTACCATCAGGATGCATCGTATGGTATAATGTGTAGTTGGGTATTTTGAAGAAGCTCTTAGACGTAAAGTGAGTTTCAGAAATCAGCATAATGTCCACTTTGTTTATTTTTAAGAAAATCTTTAACTCATTAGGGTGGTTTGACAGGCCATTGGCATTTCACATGCATAGTTTTATGGATGCGAATTGGACAGCTTCGACATGAGTTCAGCTAACATCTGAGTCATTGTTAGCATTTGGTTCATGAGAGCTTGTATCGAGCTGTTGAAGGTACGCAAAATTTCCACCATGTGTTGTTCAGTAGTGTTATCTTTAATTGTTTCTAGGTTTTGACAATTTTTTGCAGCTGCTGCATATGACTTGCCTGAGTTATTTTCAACGTTGCTTTTGCTTATTTTGGTTACATTTTCTGGGTTTCGGTTATTGGATGTTGATCTCGGATATTTTATTATTTGCAGCTCTTTGTAGACAATGCAACCCTTATAATTTGCAGGATGGTTACCTTCACAGAGAATACATTTTACTTTGTCTGAACGTTCTTTTCTCGGGCAGTTTGCCGTATGGTGGGGTCCAGCACATTTCACACAACTGGGTTGTCTGTGGCAGTATTTCTGCGTATGACCATAATATTGTTGGCAGTTGGAACATTTAGGAATTGAACGTTTTGGTCTTGGAGGTTCAATTTCTATTTGGCAGTTAAGGAGTGACCTGGTGCTGTAAATGTCCTTATTGTTAGGACTTGGTTGCAAGTCTATGAAAAACATAGGAAGACGTTTTTTTGTTCTGCTGTTTTTGACATTCCAAATGTTGTTTGGTTTATGGTGTAACTCCTCTAAGGCTTGTTTTATTTCTTCAGTGTCGGTTGAGGGATGCATGCGTTTAAGTACTACTCTAAAGTTTTTCTCCCTTTTAGGTTGGTATGTGTAAAATTCAGTGTTTCTACTTTTGAGTTCTTTATAAATAGTCGAATATGACTCGGAGGTCTTAGCCTGAATTTTGACTTTTTCACCTTGCAAAATTTTGATTTCGTAGTCGTCAGGTGCCACTTCTTCTAGCATTTTTGATAGGGGCTGGATATTACTGACCTTACCAACAAAGAAAGGTGGAGGTTTTACTACTTGACGCGTTACTTGGTCTGTAGTTTTTGGCTCTTTTTCATTAGTTTCCAGATCCGCAAACATATTTGATGTTGGTACCGGTGCTGCCAGCCAATAACTTAGTTTGGTTTGTTTCTGGGATCGTGTCGTTATATTAGGGCTACTTCGCGGTCTCTTACGACTGTTTACTTCTTGCCAGTTTTGTGTGTCGTTTTCGTCGTTTTTATGATCGTATTCCTCATCGAGAGTTTCTAGGGATTGCGCGTTATTTACAGATATTTCCGACGGAATACCACTGTAGGAGTTAGATCTAGGTCTATTTGTGAAGAGTCCTTTATGGAAGACCTGCTGCGTGAGAATAGGTTTCGAGTTATTCGTTTTCAATATTAAATTTTTAGAGCGAAATGTGCCCCCCCCAGAATCCGAGGGGCAGCCTGAACTCGGCTCACGGGAGCCGGGTTCACGGAGGGATTCTCCACGATTTGTGGTAACCTCCTGGGGTAGATATGTTTTAAATTCCGCCATTTCATATATTGTCGCTGATCCACAGCTTTATATTTTCTGTCGGGATGAGATCCCTTAGGCCACATCTTGAAGACTAAGGCATGACCATGCCTGCTGGTTTTGGTTGGCGCTAGGTATTTGATTTCCCTAGTACCTCCCATATCTGGGGGGCATTCCCCTATCCACCACCTAGGGACGCGGTCGATGGAAGTCCAGCAACTCCACACGACAATTCTAAAGTTCATTATATACTTTAGTACATTATTTACTTACGTACATTATAAACTTAAGTACATTATATACTTACGTACATTATATACTTACCTTCATTATATACTTAAGTACATTATATACTTAAGTATATTATTTACTTATGTACATTATATTATACTTAAATAGATTATTTACTGAAATACATAATATACTTAAGTATATTATATACTTACGTACATTATATACTTAAATACATTATTTACTTAAGTAAATAATACTTATATGTACTTAAGTATATAATGCACTTAGTTTATAATGTACTTAAGTATATAATGCACTAAAGTATATAATGAACGTAAGTATAAAATGTACTTTAGTATATAATGTACTTAAGTATATAATGTACGTTAGTATATAATGTACATAAGTATATAATGTTCTTAAGTATATAATGTACTTAAGTATATGATGTACTTAAGTATATAATGTACATAAGAATATAATGAACGCAAGTATATAATAAACTTAAGAATATAATGTATTTCAGTAAATAATGTATTAAAGTATATAATGTACAAAAGTAAAGAATGTTCTTAAGTATATAATGTATGTAAGTATATAATGTACTTAAATAAATAATGTTCTTGAGTATATAATGCACTAAGTATATAATATACTTAAGTATATAATGTACTTAAGTATACAATGAAGGTAAGTGTATAATTAACGTAAGTATATAATGTACGTAAGTATATAATGTATTTAAGTATATAATGTACATAAGTAAATAATGAACTTAAGTATAGCTTGAACTTAAGTATATAATGTATCTTTGTATATAATGTACTTAAGTAAATAATGTACTTAAGTATATAATGAACGTAAGTATATAATGTACTTAAGTATATAATATACGTAAGTAAATAATGTACTTAAGTATAAAATGTACTAAAGTATATAATGTACTTAAGTATAAAATGTACTTAAGTATATAATATACTTAAGTATATAATGTACGTTAGTATATAATGTACATAAGTATATAATGTACTTAAGTATATAATGAATGCAAGTTTATAATATACTTAAGTATATAATGTACATAAGAAAAGAATGTTCTTAAGAATATAATGTATCTAAGTATATGATGTACTTAAATAAATAATGTTCTTCAGTTTATAATGCACGAAGTATATAATATACTTAAGTTTATAATTAACTTAAGTATATAATGTACTTAAGTATATAATGTACTTAATCAAATAATGTATTCAATTAAATGATGTACTTAAGTAAATATTGCACTTAAGTATATAATGAACGTAAGTATGAAATGTACTAAAGTATATAATGTACTTAAGTATATAATGTATTTCAGTAAATAATGTATTTAAGTATATAATGTACATAAGTAAAGAATGTTCTTAAGTATATAATGTATCTAAGTATATAATGTTCTTAAATAAATAATGAACTTAAGTATATAATGCACTATGTATATAATATACTTAAGTATATAATGTACTTAAGTATATAATGAAAGTAAGTGTATAATTAACGTAAGTATATAATGTACGTAAGTATATAATGTATTTAAGTATATAATGTACATAAGTCAATAATGAACTTAAGTATAGCTTGAACTTAAGTATATAATGTATCTAAGTATATAATGTACTTAAGTAAATAATGTACTTAAGTATATAATGAACGTAAGTATATAATGTACTTAAGTATATAATATACGTAAGTAAATAATGTACTTAAGTATAAAATGTACTAAAGTATATAATGTACTTAAGTATAAAATGTACTTAAGTATATAATGTACTTAAGTATATAATGTACGTTAGTATATAATGTACATCTAAGTATATGATGTACTTAAATAAATAATGTTCTTCAGTTTATAATGCACGAAGTATATAATATACTTAAGTTTATAATTAACTTAAGTATATAATGTACTTAAGTATATAATGTACTTAATCAAATAATGTATTCAATTAAATGATGTACTTAAGTAAATATTGCACTTAAGTATATAATGAACGTAAAAATGTAATGTACTAAAGTATATAATGTACTTAAGTATATAATGTATTTCAGTAAATAATGTATTTAAGTATATAATGTTCTAAAGTATATAATGTACGTAAGAATATAATGTACGTAAGTAAATAATATACTTAAGTATATAATGTACTTAAGTATATAATGTACTTAATCAAATAATGTATTCAATTAAATGATGTACTTAAGTAAATATTGCACTTAAAATATATATAAAAAACGTGAGTATGTAATGTACTAAAGTATTAGTGTACATAAATATATAATGTACTTAAGTATATAATGTACTTAGGTATATTATGTACTTAGGTATATAATGTACTTAAGTATATAATGTACTTAAGTATATAATGTACTTAAGTATATAATGTACGTAAGTATATAATGTACGTAAGTATAAAATGTACTTAAGTATATAATGTACGTAAGTATATAATGTACGTAAGTTTATAATGTATTTAAGTATATAATGTACATAAGTAAATAATGAACTTAAGTTTAGCTTGAACTTAAGTATTTAATGTATCTAAGTATAAAATGTACCTAAGTAAATAATGAACTTAAGTATAGCTTGAACTTAACTTAAGTATATAATGTATCTAAGTATATAATGTATTGGGGTTAAAAATGTTCTTAAGTATATGATATACGTAAGTAAATAATGAACTTAAGTATATAATGTACGTAAGTATATAATGCATTTAAGTATATAATGTACATAAGTAAATAATGAACTTAAGTATAGCTTGAACTCAAGTATATAATGTATCTAAGAATATAATGTACTAAAGAATATAATGTACTTAAGTATATAATTATAATAGACTTAAGTTCAAGCTATACTTATGTACATTATATACTAACGTACATTATATACATAAGTACATTATATACTAAAGTACATTATTTACTTACGTACATTATTAACCCCAATACATTATATACTTAAGTTCAAGCTGTACTTAAGTTCATTATTTACTTATTTACATTATATACTTTAATACATTATATGCTTACGTACATTATATACTTAAGTACATTATATACTCACGTAAATTATATACTTACCTTCATTATATACTTAAGTACATTATATACTTAAGTATATTATATACTTAGTGCTTATATACTTAGATACATTATATACTTAAGAACATTATTTACTTATGTACATTATATACTTAAATACATTATTTACTGAAATACATTATATACTGAAATACATAATATACTTACCTTCATTATATACTTAAGTACATTATATACTTAAGTACATTATTTACTTAAGTACATTATATACTTAAATACATTATATACTTAAGTTCAAGCTATACTTAAGTTCATTATTTACTTAAGTACATTATATACTTACGTACATTATATACTTAAGTATATTATATACTTAGTGCTTATATACTTAGATACATTATATACTTAAGAACATTATTTACTTATGTACATTATATACTTAAATACATTATTTACTGAAAAACATTATATTCTGAATATAATGTATTTCAGTAAATAATGTACCTAAGTATATAATGTACATAAGTATATAATGTTCTTAAGTATATAATGTACTTAAGTATATAATGTACATAAGAATATAATGAACGTGTTGTATAGATATACCTATGTGTGCGGTCTGCGACCCGCGACGCCCGCCTTCCTTTATATTATACTAATCAGTGTGCTAATGGCTGGCTTGTTTTATTGACGTACACGTACGCCCTCCCTTGCTAAATAGAAACACAACAGAACGCAAGTATATAATATACTTAAGAATATAATGTATTTCAGTAAATAATGTATTTAAGTATAAAATGTACAAAAGTAAAGAATGTTCTTAAGAATATAATGTATCTAAGTATATAATGTACTTAAGTATATTATGAAGGTAAGTATATAATTTACGTAAGTATATAATGTACTTAGGTATATAATGTACGTAAGTATATAATGTACGTAAGTATATAATGTATTTAAGTATATAATGTACATAAGTAAATAATGAACTTAAGTATATAATGTATCTAAGTATATAATGTACTTAAGTAAATAATGTAATAAGTATATAATGAACGTAAGTAAATAATGAACTTGAGTATATAATGTACTAAAGTATATAATGTACTTAAGTATAAAATGTACTGAAGTATATAATGTATTTAAGTATATAATGTACGTAAGTATATAATATACTTAAGTATATTATGTATTTCAGTAAATAATCTATTTAAGTATAATATAATGTACATAAGTAAATAATGTACTTAAGTATAAAATGTACTAAAGTATATAATGTACTTAAGTATAAAATGTACATAAGTAAAGAATGTTCTTAAGTATATAATGTATCTAAGTATATAATGTTCTTAAATAAATAATGAACTTAAGTATATAATGCACTATGTATATAATATACTTAAGTATATAATGTTATTAAGTATATAATGAAAGTAAGTATATAATTTACGTAAGTATATTATGTGCTTAAGTATCTAATGTACGTAAGTATATAATGTACTTAGATATATTATGTATTTGAGTATATATAATAATTAATTATATAATGTATTTAAGTATATAATGTACGTAAGTAAATAATATACTTAAGTATTTAATGTACTTAAGTATATAATGTACTTTATCAAATAATGTATTCAATTAAATGATGTACTTAAGTAAATATTGCACTTAAGTATATAATGAACGTAAGGATGTAATGTACTAAAGTATATAATGTACTTAAGTAAATAATGTACGTAAGTATATAATGTACTTAAGTATATGATATAGGTAAGTATATAATGTACTTAAGTAAATAATGTACTTAAGTATATAATATACTTAAGTATATAATGTTTTTCAATAAATAATCTATTTAAGTATATAATGTACATAAGTAAATAATGTACTTAAGTATATAATGTACTTAAGTATAAAATAAACTTAAGTATATAATGTACGTTAGTATATAATGTACATAAATATATAATGTACTTAAGTATATAATGTACTTAGGTATATTATGTACTTAGGTATATAATGTACTTAAGTATATAATGTACGTAAGTATATTATGTGCTTAAGTATATAATGTACGTAAGTATATAATGTACTTAGATATATAATGTATTTGAGTATATAATATAATTAATTATATAATGTATTTAAGTATAAAATGTACGTAAGTAAATAATATACTTAAGAATATAATGTACTTAAGTATATAATGTACTTAATCAAATAATGTATTCAATTAAATGATGTACTTAAGTAAATATTGCACTTAAGTATATAATGAACGTAAGTATGTAATGTACTAAAGTATATAATGTACTTGAGTAAATAATGTACGTAAGTATATAATGTACTTAAGTAAATAATGTACTTAAGTATATAATGTACATAAGTAAAGAATGTACTTAAGTATATAATGTACGTTAGTATATAATGTACATAAATATATAATGTACTTAAGTATATAATGTACTTAGCTATATTATGTACTTAGGTATATAATGTACTTAAGTATATAATGTACTTAAGTATATTATGTACTTAAGTATATAATGTACGTAAGTATATAATGTACGTAAGTATAAAATGTACTTAAGTATATAATGTACGTAAGTATATAATGTACGTAAGTTTATAATGTATTTAAGTATATAATGTACATAAGTAAATAATAAACTTAAGTTTAGCTTGAACTTAAGTATATAATGTATCTAAGTATAAAATGTACCTAAGTAAATAATGAACTTAAGTATAGCTTGAACTTAAGTATATAATGTATCTAAGTATATAATGTATTGGGGTTAAAAATGTACTTAAGTATATGATATACGTAAGTAAATAATGTACTTAAGTATATAATGAACTTAAGTATAGCTTGAACTAAAGTATATAATGTATCTAAGTATATAATGTACTAAAGTATATAATGTACTTAAGTATATAATTATAATATACTTAAATTCAATCTATACTTATGTACATTATATACTAACGTACATTATATACTTAAGTACATTATATACTTAAGTATATTATATACTTAGTGCTTATATACTTAGATACATTATATACTTAAGAACATTATTTACTGAAATACATTATATACTGAAATACATAATATACTTACCTTCATTATATACTTAAGTAAATTATATACTTAAGTTCAAGCTATACTTAAGTTCATCATTTACTTATGTACATTATATACTTAAATACATTATATACTTACGTACATTATATATTTACGTACATTATACACCTAAGTACATTATATACTTACGTACATTATATACTTACAAGTACATTATTTATTTGAGTACATTATTAACCCCAATACATTATATACTTAAGTACATTATTTACTTAAGTACATTATATACTTAAATACATTATATACTTAAGTTCAAGCTATACTTAAGTTCATTATTTACTTATGTACATTATATACTTAAATACATTATATACTTACGTACATTTTATACGTATCTAAGTATATAATGTACTTAAGTATATAATGTACGTTAGTATATAATGTACATCTAAGTATATGATGTACTTATAAATAATGTTCTTCAGTTTATAATGCACGAAGTATATAATATACTTAAGTTTATAATTAACTTAAATATATAATGTACTTAAGTATATAATGTACTTAATCAAATAATGTATTCAATTAAATGATGTACTTAAGTAAATATTGCACTTAAGTATATAATGAACGTAAAAATGTAATGTACTAAAGTATATAATGTACTTAAGTATATAATGTATTTCAGTAAATAATGTATTTAAGTACATAATATTCTTAAGTACATTATATACTTACGTACATTATATACTTAGTGCTTATATACTTAGATACATTTTATACTTAAGAACATTATTTACTTATGTACATTATATACTTACCTTCATTATATATACCTATGTATATTATATACTTATGTACATTATATACTTAAAACATTATATACTTAAGTACATTATATACTTAACTACTTATGTATTTAAGTATATAATGTACGTTAGTATAAAATGTACTGAGGTATATAATGTATTTAAGTATATTATGTATGTTAGTATATAATGTACGTAAGTATATAATATACTTAAGTATATTATGTATTTCAGTAAATAATCTATTTAAGTATAATATAATGTACATAAGTAAATAATGTACTTAAGTATAAAATGTACTAAAGTATATAATGTACTTAAGTATAAAATGTACTTAAGTATATAATGTACTTAAGTATATAATGTACATAAGTAAAGAATGTTCCTAAGTATATAATGTATCTAAGTATATAATTTTCTTAAATAAATAATGAACTTAAGTATATAATGCACTAAGTATATAATATACTTAAGTATATAATGAAGGTAAGTATATAATGAACGTAAGTATATATTGTACTTCAGTTTATAATGTACGTAAGTAAATAATATACTTAAGTATATAATGTAAATTAAATGATGTACTTAAGTAAATATTGCACTTAAGTATATAATAAACGTAAGTATATAATGTACTAAAGTATATAATGTACTTAAGTAAATAATGTACTTTAGTATATAATGCACTTAGTATATAATGTATTGGGGTTAATAATGTACTTTAGTATATAATGTATTTGAGTATATAATGTTCAAAAGTATATAATGTATTTAAGTATATAATGTACGTTAGAATATAATGTATTGAAGTATATAATGTACATAAGTAAATAATGTACTTAAGTATATAATGCACTTAGTATATAATGTACTTAAGCATATAATGTACTAAAATATATAATGAACGTAAGTATATAATGTAAATAAGTATATAATGTTCTTAAGTATATAATGTACTTAAGTATATAATGTACTTAAGTATATAATGTACATAAGAATATAATGAACGCAAGTATATAATAAACTTAAGTATATAATGTACATAAGTAAAGAATGTTCTTAAGAATATAATGTATCTAAGTATATAATGTACGTAAGTATATAATATACTTAAGTATATAATATACATAAGTAAACGAAAACGAAAACGTACTCGTAAACGAAAACGGATAAAACGACATCGAATACGTAAAATAAAAACAAAACGTCATCGAATACGAAAACGAAAACGTCATTGAATACGAAAACGAAAACATAATCGTATATTTAAACGAAAACATCATCGTATACGTAAACAAAAACGAAAATGTCATCGTATACGTAAAAGAAAACGAAAACGACATCGAATACGAAAATGAAAACGTAATCGTTTACGTAAAAAAAAACGAAAACGTTATCGTATTCGTAAAAAAAAACGAAAACGCTATCGTATTCGTAAAATAAAAACGAAAACGTCATCGTATACGTAAACGAAAACGTTATCGTATACGTAAACGAATACGAAAACGTCATGGAATACGAAAACGAAAACGACATCGAATACGAAAACGAAAACGTAATCGTATATGAAAACGAAAACGTCATCGTATACGTAAACGAATACGAAAACGAATACGAATACGAAAACGACATCGAATACGAAAACGAAAACGTCATCGTATACATAAACTAAAACGAAAACGAAAACGTTATCGTGTACGAAAACGAAAATGTCATCGTGTACGAAAACGAAAACGTCATCGTATACGTAAACGAAAACGAAAACGACATCGAATACGAAAACGAAAACGTATTCGTATACGTAAACGAAAACGTTATCGTATTCGTAAAATAAAAACAAAAACGAAATCGAATACGTAAACGAAAACGAAAACGACATCGAATACGAAAACGAAAACGTATTCGTATACGTAAACGAAAACGTTATCGTATTCGTAAAATAAAAACAAAAACGACATCGAATACGTAAACGAATACGAAAATGTCATCGTATACGTAAACGAATACGAAAACGAATACAAAAACGAATACGAAAACGAATACGAATACGAATACGAAAACGAATACGAAAACGAATACGAAAACGAATACGAATACGAATACGAAAACGAAAACGTTATCGTGTACGAAAACAAAAACGTCATTGTATACGAAAACGAAAACGTACTCGTATACGTAAACTAAAACGAAAATGACATCGAATACGTAAAATAAAAACAAAACGTCATCGTATACGTACACAAAAACGAAAACGACATCGAATACGAAAATGCAAACGTCATCGTATACGTAATCAAAAACGAAAACGTCATCGTATACGTAAACGAAAACGAAAACGACATCGAATACGAAAACGAAAACGCGTTCGTATACGTTAACGAAAACGTTATCGTATTCGTAAAATAAAAACAAAAACGTCAACGTATACGTAAACGAATAAGAAAACGTCATCGAATACGAAAACGAAAACGTCATCGTATATGTAAACGAAAACGTCATTGTAAACGTAAACGAATACGAAAACGAAAACGTCATCTTATACGTGAAATAAAAACGAAAACGTCATCGTACACGTGAAATAAAAACGAAAACGTCATCGTATACGTAAACGAAAACGAAAACGAAAACGTTATCTTATTCGTAAAATAAAAACGAAAACGTCATCGTATACGTAAACAAAAAGGAAAACGACATCGAATACGTAAACCAATGTACTTAAGTATATAATGTACGTAAGTATATAATGAACTTAAGTATAACTTGAACTTAAGTAAATAATGTACTTTAGTATATAATGTACTTAAGTAAATAATTAACATAAGTATATAATGTACTTAAGTATATAATGTATTTAAGTATATAATGAACTTAAGTAAATAATGTACTTAAGTATATAATGTACTTTAGTATATAATGTACTTAAGTATATAATGTACTTATGTATATAATGAACTTAAGTATGTAATGTACTTAGGTAAATAATGTACTTTAGTATATAATGTACTTAAGTATACAATAAACTTAAGTAAATAATTAACATAAGTATATAATGTACTTAAGTATATAATGTACCTTAGTATATAATGTACTTAAGTATATAATGTACTTAAGTATATAATGTACTTAAGTAAATAATGTATTTAAGTATATAATGAACTTAAGTATATAATGTACTTAAGTAAATAATGTATTTAAGTATATAATGAACTTAAGTATATAATGTACTTAAGTATATAATGAACTTAAGTATATAATGTACTTAAGTATATAATGTATTTAAGTGTATAATGTACCTTAGTATATAATGTACTTAAGTATATAATGTACTTAAGTATATAATGTACTTAAGTAAATAATGTATTTAAGTATATAATGAACTTAAGTATATAATGTACTTAAGTATTTAATGTATGTATGTATATAATGTACTTAAGAATATTATGTACTTAAGTATATAATGTACTTATGTATATAATGAACTTAAGTATATAATGTACTTAGGTAAATAATGTACTTTAGTATATAATGTACTTAAGTATATAATTTACTTATGTATATAGTGTACTTAAGTATATAGTGTACTTAAGTAAATAATGTACTTTAGTATATAATGTACTTTAGTATATAATGATTTAAGTATATAATGTACTTAAGTATATAATGTACCTTAGTATATAATCTACTTAAGTATATAATGTACTTAAGTATATAATGTACTTAAGTAAATAATGTATTTTAGTATATAATGAACTTAAGTATATAATGTACTTAAGTATATAATGATTTAAGAATATAATGTACTTTAGTATATAATGTACAAACGTATCTAATGTACTTAAGTAAATAATGAACTCAAGTAAATAATGAACTTAAGTATATAATGTACTTAAGTAAATAATGAACTTAAGGATATAATGTATTTAAGTATATAATGTACTTAAGTATATAATGTACTTAAGTATATAATAAACTTAAGTATATAATGTACTTAAGTATATAATGTACTTAAGTATATAATTTACTTATGTATATAATGAACTTTAGTATATAATGTACTTAAGTAAATAATGTACTTTAGTATATAATGTTCTTAAGTATATTATATACTTAAGTAAATATTTAACTTAAGTATATAATGTACTTAAGTATATAATGTACTTAAGTATATAATGTACTTAAGTATATAATGTCCTTAAGTATATAATGTACTTAAGTATAAAATGTACTTTAGTATATAATGTACATTATATATAATGTACTTAAGTAAATAATTTACTTATGTATATAATGAACTTAAGTATATAGTGTACTTAAGTAAATAATGTACTTTAGTATATAATTTACTTAGGTATATAATGTTCTTATGTCTATAATGAACTTAAGTATATAATGTATTTAAGTATATAATGTACTTTAGTATATAATGTACTTAAGTTTATAATAAACTTAAGTATATAATGTACTTATGTATATAATGTACTTAAGTATATAATGTACTTAAGTATAAAATGTACTTAAGTAAATAATGTACTTAAGTAAATAATGTACATAAGTATATAATGTACTTAAGTAAATAATTAACATAAGTATATAATGTTCTTAAGTATATAAATTATTTAAGTATATAATGAACTTAAGTATATAATGTACTTAAGTATATAATGTACTTAAGTATATAATGTACTTAAGTATATAATTTACTTATGTATATAATGAACTTTAGTATATAATGTACTTAAGTAAATAATGTACTTTAGTATATAATGTACTTAAGTAAATAATTAACATAAGTATATAATGAACTTAAGTATATAATGTATTTAAGTATATAATGAACTTAAGTATATAATGTATTTAAGTATATAATGTACTTAAGTATATAATGTACTTAAGTAAATAATGAACTTAAGTAAATAATGTACTTAAGTATATAATGTACTTTAGTATATAATGAACTTAAGTATATAATGTACTTTAGTATATAATGTACTTAAGTATATAATGATTTAAGAATTTAATGTACTTTAGTATATAATGTACTTAAGTATATAATGTACTTAAGTAAATAATTTACTTATGTATATAATGATTTAAGTATATAATGTACTTAAGTATATAATATACTTAAGTATATAATGTACTTAAGTATATAATGTACTTAAGTAAATAATTTACTTATGTATATAATGAACTTAAGTATATAATGTACTTAAGTAAATAATGTACTTTAGTATATAATGTACTTAAGTTTATAATATACTTAAGTAAATAATCAACATAAGTATATAATGTACTTAAGTAAATAATGTACTTAAGAATATAATGAACTTAAGTATATAATGTACCTTAGTATATAATGTACTTGAGTATATAATGTACTTAAGTATATAATGAACTTAAGTATATAATGTACTTTAGTATATAATGTACTTAAGTATATAATGATTTAAGAATTTAATGTACTTTAGTATATAATGTACTTAAGTATATAATGTACTTAAGTACATAATTTACTTATGTATATAATGATTTAAGTATATAGTGTACTTAAGTAAATAATGTACTTTAGTATATAATTTACTTAAGTATATAATGTACTTAAGTATATAATTTACTTATGTATATAATGAACTTTAGTATATAATGTACTTAAGTAAATAATGTACTTTAGTATATAATGTACTTAAGTAAATAATTAACATAAGTATATAATGTACTTAAGTATATAATGTATTTAAGTATATAATGAACTTAAGTATATAATGTACTTAAGTAAATAATGTATTTAAGTATATGATGAACTTAAGTATATAATGTACTTAAGTATATAATGTACTTCAGTATATAATTTACTTATGTATATAATGAACTTTAGTATATAATGTACTTAAGTAAATAATGTACTTTAGTATATAATGTACTTAAGTAAATAATTAACATAAGTATATAATGTACTTAAGTATATTATGTACTTAAGTAAATAATGAATTTAAGTAAATAATGTACTTAAGTATATAATGTACTTTAGTATATAATGAACTTAAGTAAATAATTTACTTATGTAATTTAATTATGATTTAAGTATATAATGTACTTAAGTATATAATGTACTTAAGTATATAATGTACTTAAGTAAATAATTTACTTATGTATATAATGAACTTAAGTATATAATGTACTTAAGTAAATAATGTACTTTAGTATATAATGTACTTAAGTATATAATATACTTAAGTAAATAATCAACATAAGTATATAATGTACTTAAGTAAATAATGTACTTAAGTATATAATGAACTTAAGTATATAATGTACCTTAGTATAATATAATGTACTTGAGTATATAATGTACTTAATATATAATGAACTTAAGTATATAATGTACTTTAGTATATAATGTACTTTAGTATATAATGATTTAAGAATTTAATGTACTTTAGTATATAATGTACTTAAGTATATAATGTACTTAAGTAAATAATTAACTTAAGTATATAATGATTTAAGTATATAGTGTACTTAAGTAAATAATGTACTTTAGTATATAATTTACTTAAGTATATAATGTACTTAAGTATATAATTTACTTATGTATATAATGAACTTTAGTATATAATGTACTTAAGTAAATAATGTACTTTAGTATATAATATACTTAAGTAAATAATTAACATAAGTATATAATGTACTTAAGTATATAATGTATTTAAGTATATAATGAACTTAAGTATATAATGTACTTAAGTATATTATGATTTAAGTATATAATGTACTTAAGTATATAATGTAATTAAGTATATAATGTACTTAAGTATATAATGTACTTAAATAAATAATGAATTTAAGTAAATAATGTACTTAAGTATATAATGTACTTTAGTATATAATGAACTTAAGTAAATAATTTACTTATGTAATTTAATTATTATTTAAGTATATAATGTACTTAAGTATATAATGTACTTAAGTATATAATGTACTTAAGTAAATAATTTACTTATGTATATAATGAACTTAAGTATATAATGTACTTAAGTAAATAATGTACTTTAGTATATAATGTACTTAAGTATATAATATACTTAAGTAAATAATCAACATAAGTATATAATGTACTTAAGTAAATAATGTACTTAAGTATATAATGAACTTAAGTATATAATGTACCTTAGTATATAATGTACTTGAGTATATAATGTACTTAAGTATATAATGAACTTAAGTATATAATGTACTTTAGTATATAATGTACTTTAGTATATAATGATTTAAGAATTTCATGTACTTTAGTATATAATGTACTTAAGTATATAATGTACTTAAGTAAATAATTAACTTATGTATATAATGATTTAAGTATATAGTGTACTTAAGTAAATAATGTACTTTAGTATATAATTTACTTAAGTATATAATGTACTTAAGTATATAATTTACTTATGTATATAATGAACTTTAGTATATAATGTACTTAAGTAAATAATGTACTTTAGTATATAATATACTTAAGTAAATAATTAACATAAGTATATAATGTACTTAAGTATATAATGTATTTAAGTATATAATGAACTTAAGTATATAATGTACTTAAGTATATTATGATTTAAGTATATAATGTACTTAAGTATATAATGTAATTAAGTATATAATGTACTTAAGTATATAATGTACTTAAATAAATAATGAACTTAAGTAAATAATGTACTTAAGTATATAATGTACTTTAGTATATAATGTACTTAAGTATATAATGTACTTTAGTATATAATGCACTTAAGTATATAATGTACTTAAGTATATAATGTATTTAAGTATATAATGAACTTAAGTATATAATGTACTTAAGTATATAATGATTTAAGTATATAATGTACTTAAGTATATAATGTACTTAAGTAAATAATGAACTTAGGTATATAATGTTCTTATGTCTATAATGAACTTAAGTATATAATGTATTTAAGTATATAATGTACTTAAGTATAAAATTTACTTAAGTAAATAATGTACTTAAGTATATAATGTACTTATGTATATAATGAACTTAAGTATATAATGTACTTAAGTATATAATGTACTTTAGTATATAATGCACTTAAGTATATAATGTACTTAAGTATATAATGTATTTAAGTATATAATGAACTTAAGTATATAATGTACTTAAGTATATAATGATTTAAGTATATAATGTACTTAAGTATATAATGTACTTAAGTAAATAATGAACTTAGGTATATAATGTTCTTATGTCTATAATGAACTTAAGTATATAATGTATTTAAGTATATAATGTACTTAAGTATAAAATTTACTTAAGTATATAATGTACTTAAGTAAATAATTTACTTATGTATATAATGATTTAAGTATATAATGTACTTAAGTATATAATATACTTAAGTATATAATGTACTTAAGTATATAATGTACTTAAGTAAATAATTTACTTATGTATATAATGAACTTAAGTATATAATGTACTTAAGTAAATAATGTACTTTAGTATATAATGTACTTAAGTTTATAATATACTTAAGTAAATAATCAACATAAGTATATAATGTACTTAAGTAAATAATGTACTTAAGAATATAATGAACTTAAGTATATAATGTACCTTAGTATATAATGTACTTGAGTATATAATGTACTTAAGTATATAATGAACTTAAGTATATAATGTACTTTAGTATATAATGTACTTAAGTATATAATGATTTAAGAATTTAATGTACTTTAGTATATAATGTACTTAAGTAAATAATTAACATAAGTATATAATGTACTTAAGTATATAATGTATTTAAGTATATAATGAACTTAAGTATATAATGTACTTAAGTAAATAATGTATTTAAGTATATGATGAACTTAAGTATATAATGTACTTAAGTATATAATGTACTTAAGTATATAATTTACTTATGTATATAATGAACTTTAGTATATAATGTACTTAAGTAAATAATGTACTTTAGTATATAATGTACTTAAGTAAATAATTAACATAAGTATATAATGTACTTAAGTATATTATGTACTTAAGTAAATAATGAATTTAAGTAAATAATGTACTTAAGTATATAATGTACTTTAGTATATAATGAACTTAAGTAAATAATTTACTTATGTAATTTAATTATGATTTAAGTATATAATGTACTTAAGTATATAATGTACTTAAGTATATAATGTACTTAAGTAAATAATTTACTTATGTATATAATGAACTTAAGTATATAATGTACTTAAGTAAATAATGTACTTTAGTATATAATGTACTTAAGTATATAATATACTTAAGTAAATAATCAACATAAGTATATAATGTACTTAAGTAAATAATGTACTTAAGTATATAATGAACTTAAGTATATAATGTACCTTAGTATATAATGTACTTGAGTATATAATGTACTTAAGTATATAATGAACTTAAGTATATAATGTACTTTAGTATATAATGTACTTTAGTATATAATGATTTAAGAATTTAATGTACTTTAGTATATCATGTACTTAAGTATATAATGAACTTAAGTAAATAATTAACTTATGTATATAATGATTTAAGTATATAGTGTACTTAAGTAAATAATTTACTTTAGTATATAATGATTTACTTATGTATATAATGATTTAAGTATATAATTTACTTAAGTATATAATATACTTAAGTATATAATGTACTTAAGTATATAATGTACTTAAGTAAATAATTTACTTATGTATATAATGAACTTAAGTATATAATGTACTTAAGTAAATAATGTACTTTAGTATATAATGTACTTAAGTTTATAATATACTTAAGTAAATAATCAACATAAGTATATAATGTACTTAAGTAAATAATGTACTTAAGAATATAATGAACTTAAGTATATAATGTACCTTAGTATATAATGTACTTGAGTATATAATGTACTTAAGTATATAATGAACTTAAGTATATAATGTACTTTAGTATATAATGTACATTATATATAATGTACTTAAGTAAATAATTTACTTATGTATATAATGAACTTAAGTATATAGTGTACTTAAGTAAATAATGTACTTTAGTATATAATTTACTTAGGTATATAATGTTCTTATGTCTATAATGAACTTAAGTATATAATGTATTTAAGTATATAATGTACTTTAGTATATAATGTACTTAAGTTTATAATAAACTTAAGTATATAATGTACTTATGTATATAATGTACTTAAGTATATAATGTACTTAAGTATAAAATGTACTTAAGTAAATAATGTACTTAAGTAAATAATGTACATTAGTATATAATGTACTTAAGTAAATAATTAACATAAGTATATAATGTTCTTAAGTATATAAATTATTTAAGTATATAATGAACTTAAGTATATAATGTACTTAAGTATATAATGTACTTAAGTATATAATGTACTTAAGTATATAATTTACTTATGTATATAATGAACTTTAGTATATAATGTACTTAAGTAAATAATGTACTTTAGTATATAATGTACTTAAGTAAATAATTAACATAAGTATATAATGAACTTAAGTATATAATGTATTTAAGTATATAATGAACTTAAGTATATAATGTATTTAAGTATATAATGTACTTAAGTATATAATGTACTTAAGTAAATAATGAACTTAAGTAAATAATGTACTTAAGTATATAATGTACTTTAGTATATAATGAACTTAAGTATATAATGTACTTTAGTATATAATGTACTTAAGTATATAATGATTTAAGAATTTAATGTACTTTAGTATATAATGTACTTAAGTATATAATGTACTTAAGTAAATAATTTACTTATGTATATAATGATTTAAGTATATAATGTACTTAAGTATATAATATACTTAAGTATATAATGTACTTAAGTATATAATGTACTTAAGTAAATAATTTACTTATGTATATAATGAACTTAAGTATATAATGTACTTAAGTAAATAATGTACTTTAGTATATAATGTACTTAAGTTTATAATATACTTAAGTAAATAATCAACATAAGTATATAATGTACTTAAGTAAATAATGTACTTAAGAATATAATGAACTTAAGTATATAATGTACCTTAGTATATAATGTACTTGAGTATATAATGTACTTAAGTATATAATGAACTTAAGTATATAATGTACTTTAGTATATAATGTACTTAAGTATATAATGATTTAAGAATTTAATGTACTTTAGTATATAATGTACTTAAGTATATAATGTACTTAAGTACATAATTTACTTATGTATATAATGATTTAAGTATATAGTGTACTTAAGTAAATAATGTACTTTAGTATATAATTTACTTAAGTATATAATGTACTTAAGTATATAATTTACTTATGTATATAATGAACTTTAGTATATAATGTACTTAAGTAAATAATGTACTTTAGTATATAATGTACTTAAGTAAATAATTAACATAAGTATATAATGTACTTAAGTATATAATGTACTTAAGTAAATAATGTATTTTAGTATATAATGAACTTAAGTATATAATGTACTTAAGTATATAATGATTTAAGAATATAATGTACTTTAGTATATAATGTACAAACGTATCTAATGTACTTAAGTAAATAATGAACTCAAGTAAATAATGAACTTAAGTATATAATGTACTTAAGTAAATAATGAACTTAAGGATATAATGTATTTAAGTATATAATGTACTTAAGTATATAATGTACTTAAGTATATAATAAACTTAAGTATATAATGTACTTAAGTATATAATGTACTTAAGTATATAATTTACTTATGTATATAATGAACTTTAGTATATAATGTACTTAAGTAAATAATGTACTTTAGTATATAATGTTCTTAAGTATATTATATACTTAAGTAAATATTTAACTTAAGTATATAATGTACTTAAGTATATAATGTACTTAAGTATATAATGTACTTAAGTATATAATGTCCTTAAGTATATAATGTAC